>NW_028261385.1:102009987-102162781 GCF_051295495.1 Thamnophis sirtalis | reverse complement strand
TTATAAAGTTAAATGTAAACAAATAAGCACTGTTGGGTTGGAACATGAAATTTAAATTCCACCATCACCAAATTTGAGTCAAGAAAATGATGCCACATTATGGTCAAAACCAGTTCAGAAATACTTCATGAGTGAAATTCATATAGGGCTAAACTGAGCCACATTTGGCTATGGTTAAGCCAAACTATGATGTTTTTGATTTTGCTTTAATTATTAGTAGGGGTCAGCCATTATGACTAACTTAGCAATTTATCTTTAAACAGACTGATTTACATGATGTGCTAGCCCAATCACTGACCTTTGCTGTCCCAACCAAATGTAACCAATAAGATGTACATACTTGAGTCACATCACAAGATAAGACTTCTAAATGTTACAATATGACATTTAACTTTGGAAGGCATTCTATTTTTGACAGCCATCCTGCTATGTTAGTAATGATTTAGAAAGATAAGGCAATTCTTCAGACATGAATGGACGTTTTAGGGGCGGCCACAAAGAAGAGGGGGTCAACCTATTTTTCAAAGCACCAGAAGGCAAGGCAACAAAGAGTAATATAGAAATAGTAATATGGATGGAAACTAAACAAGGACAGAAGAAACCTGTAATTTAGAAGAAACTTCCTAACGATGAGAACAATTAATCAGCTTGGCTTCAGAAGTAGTCGGGTGCTCCATCACTGGACGCATTTAAAAAAGAGACTGGACAGCTATTTGTCTGAAATGGTACAGGGTTTCCTACTTGAGCAGGACTAGAAGACCTCCAAGGTCCCTTCCAATGTTCTATGTTCTTGACTACTATTCTTTGACCCATAGTGACATGGAGGCTTGCTGTGTTGTCAGCCTTTCTTCTCCTTTAATTTTATAAGACATATGTTTTATGTAGAGGAAATTCACTTTCAAACCCAGCATTTCCAGGTAAGGATGTGCGACCAAGACAGCCTGAATTGCTGGTGCAAGTCAATATCAGCAAACAGAGTTAGATAAAAAGCTATACTGTCAACAGATCACCAAGATTCAGTACAGAGTCTCTTCTATTTTAGAAACATGCGGTTGAAATTACCACTTTGCAATGCAACCCTCTCTAACAGACTGGAATAGAAACTATCAATAACAATATAGACATTTAAAAAATAATGAAGCTCAGTAACATATTGAAAAAGAACATGCACACATACATTGACATACACTATATTGCCAAAAGTATTCGCTCACCTGCCTTTACTCGCATATGAACTTATATTGGCTCCCAATAGATGTTCATGTACAATTCAAGTTTCCTGGTTATTGCCTTTAAAGCTTTAGATACCATAGAACCGAGCTACTTGCAAGACTACCTGCTCCCCTCAACCTCTGCCTGCCCCATGCATTCCCATTTGGACATGCCGCATGCTCCAGATCTCTGCTGACTGATGTCTGGATGTTGTTACAAATTCGCTACCCAATACTCATATTTATACAGTACAGATAAATGAAAATCAGTCTGATAAAATCCAGACTAACTATAATTAGCACAAAGAATAATGAAAAAAGCCATTAATTTGGAGAAGTCACGTTATAACTGATATGCATCTGTAGGATAATAAAAATGAATGAAGCATGGAGTAGACTAAGGAAATATCTAGCCATATTATGGGCACTAATGCAGTGTCAGTGACTCAACAATGAATCCAAAGGGGAAAAAAATACTAACAGCAATGGGAAGACATAATCACAGGTTAAATATTGTAAGTTCATATGCGAGTAAAGGCAGGTGAGCAAATACTTTTGGCAATATAGTGTATGTGTATATATATATATATATATATATATATATATATATATATATATATATATATATATATATATATATATATATATATATATATATATATACACACACACACATACACACACACACATATTCAGAAATAAAACACTTAATTATATTCATGTTTATGAATAAAATTGAATAGATAAATGCTATAATTCATTGTCACTAAATTTGATTGAATTTGTTTATTACTTGTTCCTTGAATTTTTTGGGCCAACACATTTTTAATTCAACAGTAATATAGTTTTAATTTTCCAGTGACTGCACTAACAAATCTAGCATCTTAACTAACTATAAAGATTAAATCATTTTTATGCTGAATAGATTTGTTTGCTACATAGACAATAAGTCTGCTTCCGGATTCATTTTAAAAGATTGTTGGGTGATTTTCCAAGTGGAGTATTTGGTTCCCTGTGAACTTGGTTGTTTGCTTGCAGACATTTCAATATCCAACTAGAATATACATACTCTCCAGTACCCAACAGCGAGATATGCAGGGATTCACATCAGGCAACCAACCTACCAACCAACCAACCAATCAATCAGAAAACAATACCATAATCAAGGCACTATCAAGAAGAAAACAATACCCCCCCCCACCAGCACTGGTGGGGTAAGCTACTGATTACCTGGTATAAACAGGGAGAAAACTCTGTACTTGCTAGCACTGATGATGTTAGCTAATTGAGTCTGCAAAGAAAACAATCAAGCTCAGAGAGCACCAAGGATTGACGAGCTATACATATTCTCTTCTATTGAATTTTCCAAGTCTCTTCCCAAACATTCAATCTAAAAGAGTGATTATTTGCATACTGCTATCAACGACCACAATTTGTTTACAATTACCAATTTGTTTACATTCTTACCAACATAATCTGAAGAATTGCAATTTATATAATGCAAACTTAATAGATAATACTATCAACCTGCGGCTTATTTTTATAATCAATTCATTTTGGCTTGTTGAAATAGATTTAGGCCCAATCCTCTGCCACAAAAAATCCTAATGAGATTCATCAACACACAAAACAATTTTCTAATGTTAAGATGATCAAGACAAAATATCTGAATACTGTATCTTAATAGTGTATCATGGATTGATTCTGACTTAGGTCTTATCAGAAATGCTTGAATTTGACGTTTGAAATTTGGTTGGTATTTTCACCTGTTCAAATTTCTAACATTTATTCAGAAATTATAGAATTGTCATTGACAGTTAACTCACAAATTCTGTAACATTTCCTATTTCTTATTTTATGTATTGAACAAATGGATTCTGATTCTTGCGATTGTCCAAGGACTGTGAGAAGATGCGATGGGTGAGGCCCAAAACTTATTTCACTTTTTCCAAACTTTTAACTTTTTAAATATGTCAGATAGTAGCTATTCATTTCGGGAAGGAATGACATTGTTCTAACCAAAGAAGAATCCAATGCTAACTTAATTTCTTCAATTCCTTGAATTCCAATGTTTTTCATAATTAAATATATGTTTGCCATACATGAAAACAAACAAAAGGCAACAGAACAAGTAGTGGTGGAAATAAAAGTGTTTTTTAGTAGTCATTTTAACTGCTGCTATTCGCCAAGCAACAATAACAGAATATGGCCTTATAGTATGTTTCACTTTAAATTTGCACAGAAGGGGATCATAATTCCATTTTAACCTTTTGCAAAGGTTAGTCCAAGATATCAAAATCCACATGTTAAATTTGTTTCTGTGATTCTTTATCAAGGCTAGTCAACATAACTTTTACATCTGACACTGCTTGAAATGTATTTAATTGAAACTGAATATGAAATATGTTTCTGGATTCCTAAGAAAAATAAATGTTCTGTTTTATAGTAAGATCTCAAATATGCTCATTTTTCTTAATACGACATTCTTTGCTTTTACTCCAATTACAAGATTGAACAAAATATTTGAAAGTGAGCATCCTTATTTGGTAACCTCTATTTATCTGAAATAGATTCCACATCCAATCATTTATGCTAATTACTGTTTTTGTCAGAGTACATCAATGAATAATTATAAAAATAAGCTTACTTCTAATAACAATTTTAGAGAAATATACTTTCCATTCTTTCAAATACATTATCTAACTGTAGCAAAGCTGATGGAGTTTTATTATATTTAGAATAGTATGTTATATTTAATTCTCTCCTAATTGGCTCCACTGTATTTCTTTTAGGAATAAACCTAGATTGATCTGAAGACATATATGTACTGTACCAAGGCTTTGGCCAATGATGGAAAAATATGTTTGATTGAATAATGCAGTAGGCCTGTATGATAACATATGTTGATAGTCTCTATGTAGATATAAGATTTTCACATTTATGGAAGATATCACATGAAGTTAAGGGCATTTTTCTGGTGTATTGCTGACATTCCTAATTTACAGGTTTAAGCTACAAAATATAGTCATAAACGTATAGCAGTCATTTTCATGGTAAAAGTCAATGCATCTGTTTTAGCTCAGAGCTTATTTCCATATACAGAAATTAAGAAATTCCTCTTGTCCTTCAACCCACTAATGTTCCAAATACAAGATGAACCATCTACCCATGCCTTTCCATGCAAAATAGCTTTTGGCTTCTGTTGGTTTGTTTGCTGCTACTTTTTTCAGCTTATTCTAGTTCTAGCTGGAAGACTCTGCATGACCACAAACAAACCAAGATAAGGTTTGCTAGCTTTATGAAAAACCCTAACTGTAATATGTGGAATCATTTATTTATAGGGCTACAATGAACAGAATAGAAAAACCCAGAAAGCCACTAGATAGTAGAAGAGAATAAGAGGCTCTGCAACTGTTGGAAAGACCACAGAATCCATGATTTGCACATTGAAGGTCCAAGGAAATTCCTAAGGTGATACTGAAAAAATTCTAGAGTTATTACCATCACTAATATTTTTGAGCTGTGCGAGCCAATGAATTGACTGAAAATAAGGCTGCTTCCCTTATTCCTGTATGTTTCAAGTGATGTCACTGGGATTACATGGAATTCTTTTAAGTATTTAGATTGGGGGGGGGGGCAAACATTTACTAACATTTAAGAACAGAAGCTTGCTTGGTCCAGTAAATTGAACTAAGAATAGAAAAGGAATGCGTGGCAAGTGGGGGCATGTTGCATCACATATCTTTGTTCAAGTGATATGAATTCCATAATTTGTAATTACAGATGACATCATTTGCACAATGGAATGTATTCAATTAGAAATAATTACATCTTGAATAAGCTTTGTTTTGGAATAGTTATAAAGACATCAGTGTGCCTTTTTTTTAAAGGAGAGAAATTCACTTAATTTATTTTTTATAATTTTATTTTACAATCTGTTTTTCTTAGCAAGGAAAGAAATAAAATCTACTCCCTTTGTTCAGCATAACAAAACTTCATTAAATAACATAGATCTAATTAAAGTATGGCAATACCATCAACATGAAAAGTTAGGGATGTTCTTGGAAATACATACTCAATTGTTAGCAATTACAAGTGGAATGGTAATTTGTATCATTTTCTTAGATGCGTGTTAGAGAAGAGAAGGCCCAGATGCAAATTTCAGCAAATCTTTGTTCTAAGAAAAATGGAACATGGAATAAAACTTTACTTTGTCCTCAAAGATGATGGAATAGATAAAAGAGGATGAAACATTCCATAAACAAGGTGGAATAACATAGTTGGAAGGGACATTGGAGGTCTTCCAGTCCAACCTCCTGCTTGAGCAGGAGACCCTGTACTATTTCGGACAAATGGTTGTCCAATTTCTTTTTAAAAATCTCCAGTGATGGAGCAGCTACAAATTCTGGATGCAAGTTTTTCCAAAATCCTCCTGATTTCCAGGCTGGTTCTCCCCTTGATGAGTTTCCATCCATTGCTTCTCGTCCTGTCTTCAGGTGCCTTGGAGAATTGGTTGACTCCCTCTTCTTTGTGGCACATCCTTAGATATTGGAACACTGCTTATCATGTCACCCTAGTCCTTTGTATTTTTATATCATAGCAACCAAACCTGGATGCAATACTATATTACAGGTATGATCTTACCAAGGTATTTATAAATGGTATTAACACTTCTTGTGATCTTGAATCTGAAGGACAGACTTCATTCAGACTAACAGGAATTATCCCAGAACCTGGACGGTTATTGCAGGAGTGGAGTTAGATATATGATGATGATAACACCACAGAAAAGGTGACAATTATTCCTTGCAGTCTTCAAGCCATTCCAGTCTTCCCCAATCTGGTGTCCTCCACCTGTATAGGATGAACTCACAGAATTCCTAGGTGGCGTAGCCAGTGATTGCCTAAAACTAAGTTATACACATTGCACTGCCAAATATGAATCTATGTGAATTATTACAAAGCAAAAAGTATACATATTTTAAAGAGGGTTTTAGAATGGAAACTGACTAGCAAATCTTAATTTATTCATGTCTATGTTTTCTATAAAGTATGCAGGTAGATGCTTTAGGAACATTAGTTAGGGCACCAGATGGAGATTGTGGAAAACTGCCTAAAGGTAATCACTATTATCTTGAACTAGATCTAGAAACATATTGTAACTCAAGTTGGTAGAAGTTTTTTTGCAGCCCGTTGTTTCAGTAAACAAGAGAAATTTTCTTAACTGCATTCCACAGAAAGCTCATAGCGTAATCCAAATTGTTTTTCCTAACATCTTTCCATCTCCTGATACATAATTCTGAATGCAATAAAACAATGCTCTTTCACAATTCAGAACTGTAGATAAAATAAAGCCATTCTTTGCTACATAGATTTACATGGGAATGAATGAACATTGACATCTGCTGCAATTCAATTCCTCCAGACAGAACAATTTAAAATTACTTTTATTTTATCTACAGTTCTGCAAAGGGCTTGAAAGTTACGATTCTCATTTTCTCCCAGTTGTTTAATTATGGAATAGTCTAATTTATTGACTTTCAATGTACTTTACTGCATGCTGACAGAGGACACAACCTAATGATTGCTGTACAAAACTGAAAGTTGCATGGAAAAATGATGATGCAGTTTTGTGTGTATTTACTCAGAAGTAAACTTCACTGTTCAGCTGAACGTACATCAAGATAAGTATATATAAAATTATAGTCTTAGTTGCTATTACTTCATCATATTAATAAGCCTTTATAATTTGTAGAAATGATTATGACTATATTTTTATTCTGCCTTTCTTAAATATGCAGTATAACTCAAGGCAGAAAACACACCTAATACTTCTGCCTCCTGTCTTCCTCACAACAACAGCTCTGTGAGTTGAGCTGGGCTGAGAGAGAGTAGCTAGCCTAAGGTCACCCAGCTAGCTTTCATGCCTAAGGATGGTCTAGACCAGGGGTCTCCAATCTTGGCAACTTTAAGACTTATGGACTTCGGCTGAGGAACTCTGGAAGTCAAAGTCCACAAGTCTTAAAGTTGCCAAGGTTGGAGACCCCTGGTCTAGAACTCACAGTCTCCTGGTTTTTATGCCAGCACCTTTATGATTACACCAAACTGACTTTCTATTTATATAAATATGTTTATATATTTGTAAATATAATAAACTCAGATTGCTAAGGTGGAACTTGAACACATGGTCTTCCTCATTCTAGCCTTGTGTTTTAACCATTCCATAGAACTGGCTCTGATTAATGATAATTTGAAAGTTTGTTAGTGGTTTTAATATTGGCTCTATTTAAAAAACACAATCTAGTCTACAATGTTCTATGCCACCAAATATTTCTCGCCATAAATCGGATTCTGTATTTGATTGTTGTAATGTGTTCAGCATATTTATCTGTAAAAACAGGATAATTACAGATGCTAAAAAACAAAAAGTTAACCTATAATAAAAAAAGGACAACAACCTATGTCCCAAAGAGGTAGCCTGGTCTGTCATTGTACGATTTAGTGCAGGAGATAAAAATAATTTTCCACTGGTGTTTCATAAATCTGTCATTGCCACAGTGAACTAAATCATTTGACTAAAATTATGTTGCAAAATTAACTGCCTATAGAAGATGCTACATATTGCTTTTCTTCTGAGTCACCATTCCTGGTTTTTCTTGTTATAGACAGGAACTATATTCTTATAAATTCATTCATTTCATTGATCTACCCTTCTCAGTTAGAGTTACTTTTCACCTCTTAAAAATAGCTTGTCATCCACAGCTTTGTGGCTTTGTAGACCAAATAGTAAGGGACGGTACGTATTCAGTGTTTTTAAAATCAGCTTTCTAGTCCTGCTCTCTAGGTACATTGCAACTTTCATAATACAAGCATCATGAAAGATAAAATTTGAGAAGCTATTCTTGGAATTTTTTTCTACCATACAGGATTGCATTGCTTATAAATGAGCAAATGTACCAGCCTTTGCCAACCTGTTATCATCTAGTTTAATTAGCTGCAATTCCCAGTCTTTGTCCATGTAATCTTGGAATTATTAGACCTGTGATTCAACAAAAGCCCAAAACAGCTATCAAACCAAGAAAAGGAGTGATTTATGCACACTTTAATATTCAATCATCTACTTAAACAATAGGAGTACAATAGATGATAAACAAGTTAATGTGCTCTCGATTATTTGTTTAATTTATTTGAACATATTAGAAACTACAATAAGATTTTGATCCTTAATGTGCTAATTCAATTCTATTGCGAAAAGGTCTTCCCCCCTCCCCCAAGTTAATCAAATGAGTTCTAAAGAATACATTTATCACTCCACCACCACTCCCCTCAGCTAGGGTGTTAAAGAGGAATATAACACTTAATCCAAACATCTGCTCAAGTGTGAAAAGTGTGAAAACATCAAAACTATTGCTCTAGCACCAAGGGGAAGGCAATTCTTTTTTGTATCCACCCATAACCTCCATTCATCTTGAGCTGCGTTTCAATTAAGTATAGAGGGACCATTAAGAATGATTTGCCTTCTCCCTCTGTGCAGAACAATGACACCCTGGCTTCACTAGCATTTACAGCTGTTTCTCCAATGCCAACAAAATCACAAAGGACAACCCGACAGGTAACAATGGGAGAGATTTAAGAGAAATGTACTCCCATGGATATCAGTGGGATTAAGTCAGAGCTTGCTTAAGGGTTCCCTTGTTCACACCCAAAGAAACAGAGTTAATCTCTTTTGCACTGTAAAGGTCTCACAGAGTTGACTGCCCCCCCCAATGAAAGAAACAGGGGTTATTCTGTGTCTTTTAAGGCCTACCATTAGATGATTGTTTGTTTGTTTGTTTGTTTAGCCATTAGATGATATTCCAGAAGCCATGTCAGATATTTTTATAACCAGGATAGGTCGACATCATATTCATAATCGGCTTCAGGATCCCAAGGAATTGTGGCAACATATGGAAGGTTTCCTTGGATTAGGGTGGCTTCCCATCCTGAATTGTGAAAGTAATGCCCCCAATGCTCTTGGGTACACTCAGGAACTGAGTCTAGGAATCATCACCATTTTCCCAGAGACAGCATCATGCAGAAGCCTAGTAAAAAAATTAAATATTAGTAGCATCCAGACCCAGCTGCCAACAGTTACAGCCTTCGATGTATCTGTGTCTTTTTCTCATGGCCAATTCTGAGAAATCACTGATATCCGTGGGATATTTCTTAGGAGTTTCAGAAGAACAAAATAAAATACTGTAAATTTAGCCCAGAGCAGAGTTGAGTACTATGTCTAAAGGGGCCTCAAAGATCTACCAGGGAAGACATGTAGAGACATCACTGTATTCTTAGGGCACATAGGGGCGGTTACTGTGGTACTTTGCTTAACCTACTAATCTTGGCACTGAAATAAACCTAGAACCATGGTTACTCAACTCCAGTCAACTCAATTCTATTTGCCATGCATCCATCAAGCCATCTGTGGCTCATCACTCACTCCCAGTAGCTCATTGGCAATCTTCCTTCTGCCTCCATTAAATGGTAATTCCAATCTCTACCAAAGGCAGATGGTTTGGTAGGACCCCACCAAGCCACTGCAAAACATTGGTAAGGTAGATTAGATTCAGCAAGCTAGAACTGTGCAGTTTTTGGAAATGTCTGTTAGATTAGAAATGGAAGATTTGTTTATTCCATATCTGGGAGCCATATTTAAAACTTTGGGAAAGGTAATTGCAGATGAATGGATACATTGTGCTCTCAACTTTCTTTTGTACGGCTAAACTACCTCTCTAGCCCCACCTTCCTTTAAGGAAGTTGTGGGTTCTGAAAGGATGTTTTGTTTTCTGTTATGCAATTCTTGCAACCTGCACATTGTTTTGTTTCGAAGGAGCACCACCTGTCCATTGCAACCAAAGGGCTTACTACTAATCCTTGCCAAAGCCAGCTTCTTCCTGTTTTTCCTCAGCCAGTTGAGATGGCTGCAGTTTGTTTGGGTAAGCCCTTTCAGAACTAAGATAGTGATGCTACTAACAAAAGAGGGAGGCAGCTCTGACAACACTTTTATTTAATTGCTCATTCAAACTCCATAGCTGTTCATTTCAAGAACTTGACTCTGGGCGGCAAACAATTATAAAACAGTTAGACACAATTACAAAATAATTCAAATTTGGCAACTGAGAAAAAAAATCATGATCAATATGATCAAGTTTGGTTGAGCATTGCTTCTTCCGAGGTGCCATGTGGTAAGATCAGTAGAGGGTTAATCCTACCTTAGTTATGTAGAGTAGACTGACTCAGGCATTAATGGCTCATTGACAAAAGTGGTGGTGGGGATCTGAGTTTCTGCCTCTCCTGAGTTTCTACTTCTCTTTTTAGGGGAAATATTCTCCCTTTTTAACATTTCCTAAAATGTTTCATTTTTCTAGCAGTGGATTTTAACTTCCATCAGCACAAAGTCACATCTTCAAGTCCTTACAGATTTCCCTTGAATTCTGTTCTTGCATTTTACTTGACACTACCATTTGCTCTTCTTTGTGGCTTAAATTGCTCCCTTAAAACCCCTGTCAGAAGATGATCAGGTTTGAATGGCCTATTTCCCATCAAGAAATCCAGTTCAAACTTTTCACCAAAGCTGTCTCGACATTTTGTAGCTGCTCTTTGCTTCTGGCTATCCTGAGTATTCTCTACTTGGTTTTTGCTCCTCCTCTCATCATCATTTACATATATTTTTATGTCTAGTTGGACAGATCTAAAAATGGCTGTCAAGTGTAAATCAGCCTAATGGAACCCTTTGGCTACTATACTTGCTTACATGGTATTGGCCTCCTTACAACTAGGCTAATAATGAATGCACTTTAAAATCCTTGTAGAGCAATAACTTAGGACTGACAACAAGACAAAAGGTTAAGAGAAACTGTAAGTTCCCATGGTGCAAAAAGTGAACTGACACCCTATGAATTTCAATACATAATTCAATATATTGTTATACACTAAGCCACAATGCCTCAGCTTGATTCAATGTGTTGTGAACTCAGAATGTTGGAACTTGCAAACCATGGCATGATTTAGTTGATTCTGGTTTATTTTAAGGCTGTTGTTTAATCTGTATCTTAACATAGGATGTGAAGCCACTTACCGTGTGGTGTGAATCAGTGGTGGGTTTCAAAAGTTTTAGAACCTCTTCTGTAGATGTGGCCTGTTTTTTGGGAGTGGCTTGCTGGCCATGTGACCAGGTGGGAGTGGCTTGCCAGCCATGTGACTGAGTAGGAGTGGCCAACTTGTAAAATGTGGTGAAACTCACTTAACAATGCTCTTGCTTAGCAACCAAAATGTTGGCTCAGAAACTCTGGCATTGAAGTGTGCAAGTCTTAAAGCTGTCAAGTTACAAGACCCTTGCACCCCTAACCCTTTAGAAAAAAATCCCAGGGATGTTCAAACTTGACAGCTTTAAGACTGTGGACTTCAACTCCCAGAATTCCTCCTCTCGCTCTTCATCTTGATGATGTCCGGACGGGCCGGGGGAGGGAGCTGGAACCTGTTCTAAACAGCACTGTAGATTAAGGTGACCAGACGTCCCGATTTCAGCGGGACAGTCACACTTTATAACAATTTGTCCCGTGTCCCTGGGCGTTTTAAAAAAGTCCCGATTTTCTGGCTTCATGTTGAAAGCCCAGTGGATTTGCTTAAGAAATCCTAACCGGGGCAAGACAAAAGACACCCTGTCTAATCCCTCTCTCTGTCTCAGTACTTTCATTGAAGATATTAAAACATTAAAGCAACAAAACGGACCACCCCCCCCCCGCCCTTTTACCTCATTTTATAAGAAAAGACAACTCAGTACCATTGAGCTCCAGGAAATACTTGGCTAGAGAAGCCGTGAGTGTTACTTCCTGGATTTTCCGGAGGGGAGGGGCACGGAGGTTGGAGGTCGGCTTGTGTGGAAAAAAATGGTGGCAAAGTTTCTTTGAAAAATATTTCCCTGACCATTTTAATTTGCTCACTTCTTTGTATTAACATCTACATCATTCTGGATTGACTTGGAGTGCTCACTTGTGCCTGCTGGTAAGTGAACTGGGTTTTTTTTCTTTTATTTTTAATGTATTTTAAAATAATATTTTATTTCTTGTGCATAGGATTTTTTAAAAGTTTTATTCTGTGTGGATTCTTTATTCTCTTTATTCTCTTATGAGTTTTGGGAGTTGGGATAATTCAACAATTGGTTACAGAGGTGCTCAGGTTTCCCCATTCAGACACTAATGTTCCTGCTATAGGTGAAGAATTTTTGGCAAAAGACTTTTCATATTGCTCTGTCACTTACGTCTTTACGTCATTATACATTACCTCTTTTCTCTACCTCATCATCCCATTGGGGTTGCTGGCAGCTGCACATTGAACTGACTCCATTCAACGTCACAACATTTTGTTGGACAGAATTGTTGCTGTTGCTGCTATGATTTAGCCAAAATATAGAAGAAGATGTCATCTAGTGTCAAACTCAAGGCCTGTGGGCCACATCTGACCCTCAGGTTGCTTAAATCTGGCCCACAGGGCCTGGAAATAGCAAAGGACTGGCCTGAGGTGCCTCTTTTGGCAAAAATAGGGCATGGGGCCAGCAGAGTGCTGCAGGCCGAAAATGGGAAATGGGCCTGGGCTGCATGCAGCCGCCTTGCCTGGTTTTAGCCAGCAGGGTCCTGTCTCCCCACCCCTCTGGCCAGCCTACAGAGGAGAACTACAATGTTGATCCTACCCTCAGAGAAATCCAGTTTGACACCCCTGATATAGCTGCTACATTAAATGGCATGCATGGGCTATGGTTTTCCATACAGTAGTTGTAAAGAAAATACAGGATCCCTTGGGCATCCAAATCAAATCAGTGTATTTCCAGTACCTCTTTCAGTCCTATTTCTGTTTTTGAAATTAAAAATTTACTTTTAAATTCATGTTCAAATACATTTTTCTTTACCAATCTATTTCCAAAGTATGCATTTCCAAACTTGTGTTTCAAAACAAGCGCTCTAAGCATATTTCCCCCCTCAAAACGCCTACCTTAAAAATATTTTGTGTAAGTTTTATTACACCTGAGAATTGTATGAGTAAGTATAAAGTCAGAAGATAAGAATCAGCTCAGTTTGTATAAGAATTTGCAAAGACTGAATTCTTGAAACATAGATTGCTGATCTCAGTGGATTTTCTTTTAAATTGCCTTTGTAAATAACTGCTTACACATGTGATCATCGCAGTTGGATGGTGTATTGGCTGGAAAACTGCTGGTTAAGATTATAAGTTACTTTTTGGAGCAGGGCAACCTTTATTATTCGAAACATTTTAATACTGCTATGATTACCAGAGGCTTCCAGAAACTCGCACTTCCCTATGTGTAATGCTTTCTAAATACACCTTGGCTGAGAATGATGGAAATTGTAGTTCTATACCTGGAAAGCTCATTGTCTGATAGATAACTTGTAGCTATGCTGATTGGAGAAATAGATCAATTTTCAAAGCTGTCCCCCAACAAATATAATGGTTGTACCAATTGAAAGTTAAAAGGTCTACCTTGAATTTGACAGTGATATATATATATATATATATATATATATATATATATATATATATATATATATATATATATATATATATATATATATATATATATATATATATATATATATATATATATATATATATATATATATATATACACACACACACACACACACACACATACGTACATACGTACATACGTACATACGTACATACGTACATACGTACATACGTACATACATACATACATACATACATACATACATACATACATACATATATATATATATATATATATATATATATATATATATATATATATATATTAGTTGTTTCTCTAAACAAGAAATTAAATCTTCCCTTTGTAAGACATCACTTAGACAGCCATAAAGGTTGCC
Organism: Thamnophis sirtalis; assembly: GCF_051295495.1. Taxonomy (NCBI): domain Eukaryota; kingdom Metazoa; phylum Chordata; class Lepidosauria; order Squamata; family Natricidae; genus Thamnophis; species Thamnophis sirtalis. The sequence continues at coordinate 102,148,653 of NW_028261385.1, read as the reverse complement.
CACGTTTTTAGCAATAGCTATGATTTGCAGAAGCAGGTTGATACTATTTTCCTATTATTGATTGGTTTAGGCTCCCCCCCTCCTTTGTTTAAATTTTGTATTTATGTTTTATTAGTCTGGGACTAAAAATAAATAATTTGAATTTGCTGCAATTTACATAATACTGCTTATTCCTCCCAAAAGGAATTGCATGATGGCTATTTATGTTATGTAAATGTGTTCCCCCAAAAGCTCCTTGAATATAATTCTTTTAAACAATGGCATAACTGTTTATAAAATAGTCAGCACTTTTATCACACATCCAAAAGGTCATTAGGAAAGTGGGATCTGCTATTAGGTAATTTATGTTCAGGCCCATTGCCTCAGAGGAGAAATATTTCACTTCATTGGGCAAAGCAACTATCTGTCTCCTTGGGAGCTGGCTTTCACTTGCTCCAAATGGAAGAATATTGCTCTCCTTTGTGTTTTTCCTGGGTTGGTTGGGTTTGGTGTGAGAGTTCTTGGCACAAGAGCTAAAATCTGATTGGCTGGATCACCCAAGAGTTGTCAGGAAGTTCAGCCTGACTGGTTGTAGCCTATCACTCTTGACTAGAAAATCCTTAGAAGAAGAGCATCACAAGCGTCACCCAACTCATGCCAATTTCCAGTGACGTGCGGTGACCTTCATGGCCAGTGAGGCAAGCGTGAAAGCCCCACTGAAGCCCCGGCGCCGCGTCCACCATAGAGCGGGACCCTCACCAGCCATGAAGCTCACCGTACGTCACTCGGCAGTTCAAACTCTGCTCTGCAGCCCAAACTTTCTCCTCCCAGCAACTTGGCCTGTTGGACACAGTGGTGGCGGGGGAGGAATGGGCTGGGTGGGCTGGCTGGCTGGGGAAGGGGGAGCCCTTTAAAGCCCTGCTGCCGTGCCTTCCCAGCAAGATTTCCTTTCGGCTCGCGGTTTCCCTTGCCTGCCTTAACCAAAGCTTGGCGCCCTGCCTCTGCTTTCGCGCTCTCCCTCCCTCAGCTGTGCAGCAGCGTCGGCGGCAGCTCTCGGCCCACGGCAGCAACATCACGCAGGCTGTGGAAGGAGAAGGAGGAGGAGGAGGGAACCAAGAGAGGCGTTTACCGGGCGTGCGCACCACAGCCAGGACCGTCATTGCGCCTCAAGCCGCGTTTCTTCCTGCAAAGCCCTTCGGGCAACCCGAGATCTCCGCCTGATGCCCGAAGGGCTTTGCAGGAAGAAACGCAGCTTGAGGCGCAATGACGGTCCTGGCTGTGGGGCGCATGCCCGTTAAACGCCTCTCTTGGTTCCCCTCCTCCTCCTCCTCCTCCTCCTCCTTCCACAGCCTGCGCGATGTTGCTGCCATAGGCCGAGAGCTGCCGCCGAAGCTGCTGCACAGCTGAGAGAGGGAGAGCGTGAAAGCCGAGGCAGGGCGCCAAGCTTTGGTTAAGGCAGGCAAGGGAAACCGCAAGCCGAAAGGAAATCTTGCTGGGAAGGCGCGGCAACAGGGCTTTAAAGGGCTCCCCCCTCCCCAGCCAGCCAGCCCACCCAGCCCATTCCTCCCCCGCCACCACTGTGTCCAACAGGCCAGGCGTCTCACGTTTATAGCGGACATAAATGCGAGACACCTGGCCTGTTGGGACACAGCGGCGAGAACGTCCCTGCCGCCTCCGCGCTCCGCCGCCTCGCCCCCCCTGCCTCCTCCGACCCCACCGCTGTGAAGAAAGAAAAAAAAACACATGCACACACACCTCACAATAAAAAAATTACAAATTAAATTACAATAAATTTGAATCCCCCCCTCCCTCCGTCCGATCCACCTTTTCCAGCTGTGGAAACTCTCTCAACTCTCCTCTTGTCTGCCCAACGTAAGCGTGCTAACGTAAGCTCTTAAGGCATGATTCGCTGCTCCCCGATCAGGAGGCGGGAGAATCAGTGCCTCTTTTGCATATGAAAGTTTTCGCTTGTTAACTCCGCCTTAACTTTTAAAAGGCGAACAATTCCTTAGGCAAAAGAGGCGCCGAGTTCTCTAGCCTCCTCCCATAGTTAACACTGAGAGCAGTCACCAAGCCACTGTGACTTTGAATCTGGTAGCAACTACCCTGGCTTTAATTATTTAAAAAAATATATTTAAAATTCTTTCTTTCCCTCAGGAGACTGGTGAGGCCCGCTTCCCCTGCCTCTAGCGACTGCACGTCCCTGCCAATTTCTCTGAAATGTTTCTTACCCAGCCTGGGACATAGTGACTCTTGCATAACTTCCCAGTATGTCCCAGAATGGGACTTATTGACTCTTGCTTGGCTTCCCAAACCTTTCTTCTCAAGGTTTGAGAAAAGCAAGAGTAACTTTATATATACTGTACATCTGGTAAAAGTCAATTTCCATTTTTGGAACTTCTACCTCATTCTTCTTCAAAACTGAAACTGGTGCAGATCTAGCTGTACATTTCCTCCTTCCCTCCATCCCTTCCCTACATTTAGTTATCTCACTAGATGAAAATCAAGAAAGTTGTGTGTGTTTTTTAAACTGTATTTGATAGCCTAATAAATGTACTGATTCCATTTACATAGGGATACCACAAGTTCCTGGACATCTTCTACATTTAAGACATTACATTTTCATCCAGATGCATTTGGAAATTATGGAAAAAACCTCCAATATGGCAATTGCAGTTTTGGCATTGATTAATACTATTTTCTTCTTTCTCAAAGCAGTCCTAGACAACTTCAGCTTTGAGGTTGAGGAAGAAGACATGATCAGGGTAACAGCAACTCTGGTGGGCCCAGCATTTGAAGAAGAGATTCTGGGAATGAGTGGCCATGCAAGCATCCATGAGACAAAGAGTAAATGAGCAAAAAATACAATTTCCCAGGGCATTTATTTATACTGCTGTACATATGTTGGATACATAGCTTCAGTGCACTGGATAAGAAGGTTTACTGCTGTCTTTACTGCACAAAGGAAATTATCATCATGTAAAGTAGGGATACGAGATGCAAAGTAGGGATAGGAGATGCAAAGCTGCTGCTGCTCCCTTTCCAAGAAAGTCAACATCCTAGGAAACACCCTGAAGGTCTAAAGAGTGATGATGCTTTGTGGTTGCAGGTGTTCAGATTGTTGTCCCTCAAGGGCAAATTGCATTGGTGGCAAAGTTAGGAAAACCTTAGACCCTGAGTGTCATGTATCAAAGGAGAATTGAGGTGGGGGTGGGGAGGGGACAACACATCAGATTCATTGAGGAGGAGAAAGCAACGATAGTGAAGAATTGGTAATCTAGTTCTGTACAACACAGAATGATTTTATTTCATAGCAGTTTGAAATTTGAGGAGGATACTAAATATATCATTTCTTCATAGCTTATCTTGAATGTGGACCCCCCCAAAAGAACAGCTTGCACTAACAAACAATTTTACAGAGGGTGATTGTACTCCCTGCCTGCGTGAAGCTTGAAAATCAGGTGTTTCTATTTAGTCATGCCCATCTGGAACTGAAGATCAATCAAATCAAGAGGGCAGTGGAGATCCAATTGCTGCTCCACAAAACCCAGTGCAGATACAGATGGGTTAATTCCTGGTTTTTAAATTATACATATGTGGAAGATATTCATAGGTGTGAAGAAATTTGATGATGAATTGGCAAATGACTGCTAGATAGGAGACTAGATACAAACTTTATTTATTTAATTAATTTATGTGGCTGCCTATCTCAAATACAATTCTGGATGGCCCACAAGACTTAAAAAAAGAATGTATTTACTTACGTATATAATTTATATGGCTAGTCATCTCAAAAACATGACTCTGGGTGGCTTAAAGGTAAACGTTCCTCTCGCACTTATGTGTTAGTTGTTCCCGACTCTAGGGGGAGGTATTCATCTCCGTTACAAAGCTGAAGAGCCAGCACTGTCCAAAGACGCCTCTGTGGTCATGTGGCCGGCAAGACTAAATGGTGAAGGCACACGGAACGCTGTTACCTTCCCACCAAAGGTGGTCACTATTTTTTTTACTTTCATTTTTACCTGCTTTCGAACTGCTAGGCTGGCAGAAGCTGGGACAAGTAATGGGAGCTCCCTCTGTTACACAGTGCTAAGGATTCAAACTGCTGAACTGCCGACCTTTCTGATCAATAAGTTCAGCAACTTAGCCACTGAGCCAGGTGGCTAACAGTACTTAAAAACAGAATAAAACAATATAACAAAATTATGAAGGACAAAAATAGCAGTGAAGGGAAAAAAACAACCAACTAACAACACCAATTAATATAACTGTGCAACAGTCTCTTCATGGATGAATTTATCTATGATTTGAGATGCACTGGAATGACTTCTTGCAGTGTAAATCTCCCTGTTGTAGGGAACTTTTCTGAAATTTCTTTCTTCAACATTAAACCCTAATCCCATTAATTCAAGGATTTCTCTAAAAGCTGCATTGGTTTTGCTGCCATCACAAATCTTTCCTGGTGTAAAAGTTTCTTTATTAATCTTGCCAACCAAGTATTTTGAGGATCCATGACAAATTGTTTTGGCAGCATTTATTCAGTTACCAATATATAAATCGAGCCTGGACAAAATGAAGCACCCTCAATCCTATTTGGGATTAGCATTTCTGCCCCTTTCATATGATTCTTACAGCAACAACTTGTCTGAAGTGTTGGATAAATGATTCCCGTATGAAGAAGCACATTATTATATTTTGAAACTTCTGTTGCTTTTCTTCTTTCCTACTATTGTATACGTCAAACTAGTCAGCAATCATACCAGAGCTGTAAGGATTTTCCCTCTTCAGTTGATTTATCTATTTCCCTCAGACATCTGGCCATCCTCTTGCATGAACAAATGGGAGAGCTGCAATTCATTGAGCCCTGAATATTCCCTGACCAAATTTCTATTAATCTAAGGCGTCATTCCTGCCCCTTCACTGCACTGCTCCCAATTGTCTTCAAATATCCATAATTCAGATTGAATCCCAGTTAGTGTTCTACAGCTGGCTGAGAAATTCTGGGAGTTGAAGTCCGCAAGGCTTAAAGCGCCCAAGGTTGGAGACCCCTGATCTACAGCAGCGGTGTCAAACTCAATTTCATTGAGGGCCACATCAGAGTTGTGCTTGACCTTGGGGAGTGGCCAAGGTGGGCATAGCCAGTTCGACATTACTCATGTCGGGGGCGCCTGTGATGGCCCTAGTGCTCTGACAGTGAAAATGGGCTCCTGAGCTCTGTTTTTGGCTGCAACGACTTCCTGAAACTTTCTGCCAGCAACAACGGAGCCAGGGGAGGGCCGCCTGCGAGCTCTGTTTTCAGCTGCAATGGCCTCCTGCAGTCCTCTGCCCATGAAAACGAAGCTCGGGAGGGCCATAAGCAGCCTTCCTGACCTCCATTTTTTCTGGCAGAGGCACCATGGGCTGGTCCGCTGTTTCCAGGTCGGCCCCGTGGGCCAGATCTAAGCACCCCATGGGCCAGATCTGGTTTGTGGGCCTTGAGTTTGACACCCCTGATCTACACTGTCTTCCAGCCATCCTTGAGTGAAGATATGAAAGATATGAGTAAGGATTGTAGGAGGTGGGGGTTTTTTTGCTAATGTTTTTTTTCCTGGCAGAAAGATGATTAGATGACTGCAGAAGATACTGTAGGTCACTAAAGGGTGGTGGGTTCTTTTTCAGCGCAAATTGCATTGACTTCCTGACTTTTCTTTGTTGCTTGTCATGGTCGTTCACTGAGCAGCTGGTTTATAGATTATTTTCCACTATTCTATTTTAAACATATCTGAAGAATTCCTTCTTTGTTGATCTTCTCTTTGTTTGCTAAATGATTGGGTTGCATTTTCTATTCCATTTTGGGTGGTCTGTGCCTATTTTCATTTCCTATATAATTTTTCTTTTGGCTTCCTATTTTACTCTTTGTGTGATCATAATGCTGCTTCTAACATTTTTGCCTCTCTGGAATTGCTCTTTTAGGCATTTTCATTTTTTAAGAATTCCCACCTTGGCAAAGTTCAGATACGAATATTTTACTTTTGCGATTTGGTCTAATAAAATACGCTTGAACAAGTACAGAGCATTTTGTTCTCACTCTTGCTGCGCTTCCCCAGGTTTTTCAAATGAAGATCCGAAATTTTTCTGTAGATCACAGTCTTGGAACTCCATCTCTTTTATCTCTTTATACTTTCTTTTTTCTTCTGTACTCTGACTTTTTTTTATGCACATAGCATTCCTCACAACAACAATGCTGTGAGTATGTTGGGCATACACAAAGAAAAGAGAGAGAGAGCGCAATCACTATAATTTCTGTTCATGCAACCTGACTTGAAGTATGGGTAGTTGTCGACCACTGACCACCATTGAACCCAAAATTTATCTTACTAAGCGAGACAGTTGTTCAATGATTTTTGCTCCATTTTCTGACTTTTCTTGCCACACTTGTTAAATGAATCACTGTGGTTGTTAAGTTATTAACATGTTTGTTAAGTGAATCTGGCTTCCCCATTGACTTTGCTTGTCAGAAGTTCTCAAAAGGTGATCGCCTGATCCTGGGACACAGTAACCATCATAAACATGAACCATTTGCCAAGCATTTGAATCTTTATCATGTAACCATGGGGATGCTCCAATGGTTGTAAGTGTGAAAAATGGTCATAAGTCACTTTTTCCAAGGATATAACTTGGAACAGTCACTAAATGAACTGTTGTAAGTCAAGGACTACCTGGACTGTATATTATGAACATTATTTCTAGCATTGCATTAAATCTCATTCTTGTAATCTGAAACCACCTCTGTTAGCCCGTTTTTCTCTTTAGAACTGCCATCCATCCTTTTCTTGTTGTTTAGCCATATCGTATTTATCCCCAACTTTATTTGGAACCAGCTTTTTCTGTAAACTGATTCTTAGTTGCTGTCTAAATGTTCTTTGGGTTCCCCATTGTTTATTAACATCATAAATGGGAGAACACAGAGGAAATGCTTTATTGATATCAACTTCTGAAACACAATTGAGTTGGCTGGCGAAAAAAGGCTACATATACAGGCCACGTTCAGTGTTAATCAGACCGAGCCAAGGCTATCTTTACTCAATACAGAAGGCAGAGAGAATATAGCAAGGCTAATTGCACACACCGAGACAGCAAATCAAAATATTTTGACTTAATCTCTGAAATATCATGCTGCTTGGATTTTCAAAATGCCAGTGGTAGTTAGGCGGAAAAATAAGGCTTTAAATGACAGGGAAGTTTTGTAATCATTCTTACCTTTCCCATTAGGCCAGTATTTTGGACAATGCCATATATAATGAGAAGAAATGCCTTTGTCCTGGATTTCTGGCAAAGAGTAAGAACTGGAACTAAATGAAGCCAATACAGGTAACTCCTCGACTTACAACCATTCATTTAGTGACCCTTTGAAGTTGCAACCGCACTGAAAAAAGCGATTTATTGCTGTTTTTCACACTTCAGACCCTTGCAGCATTCCCCCATCGTCATGCGACCAAAATTCAGGTGCTTGGCATGTATTTATGACGGTGGCATTGTTCTGGGGGTCACGTGATCACCTTTTGCAACCTTCTGACTAGGGGAAACCAGATTCACTTAACAACCGTGTTACTAATTTAGCAGATGCCGTAATTCACTTAACAGCTGTAGCAAGAAAAGTTGTAAAATGACACAGAAAATCATTTAACAACTGTCTTGTCTCGCAATCGAGATTTTGGGCTCAATTGTGGTCTCAAGTCAAAAACTACCTGTATCATTTTTTTGTATGTAAAAATCTGGCTTAAATCCAGTCCTCCACGTGAAACTTGGCTTATTGGCCTTAGCCCAATGAAACAGAGTAAAAACAAAACAAAACTCAGTTTTAGATACTTCTTTATGCTCTGAATCTTCTGGAAAGCTCTCCCAAAAGTTTGATGGAACTTTCCCAAATGCCATCAGTGGAACTAATCTTGTTGCAGAAAAGACCTTCCGTGCATCGAATCCATTATTTATTAATTATGGTAGATTTAATCACTTAATCCCACTAATCTTAGAAGAACAATATACAGCTTGTTTCTGCCATTAGTCCCCTGCTGATAGGAAATTGATGATCGAAGGAAGGCTCCTGTTAAAGCGCTTAATGACTTCATAGCAAAAGTGGCAATTTTACCAGGCTTCGATTCACATGCATAAATCACTTCGGTTATTATGGCAGTGTTACCGACCAGTTTTCTACAGGTAGTCCATGATTTAAGATCACAATTGCTATGGGAGACAGTTGATAAGTGAGTTTTGCTGCATTTTATGACCTGGTTGCCACAGTTATTAAATGAGTCACTGCAATTGTTAAGTTGTGAAGTGAAGCTGGCTTCCCCATTGACTAGTCAAATGGGACATTGTAACCGTCATTAATATGAGTCAGCTGACAAATGTCTGAATTCTGATCAATTGACCATTGGGATGCTGCACCAGTTGTAAGTTTGAAAAATAGTCATGAGTGTTTCAGTGTTGTAACTTTGAATGGCCACTAAACAAATGGTTGTAAGTCGAGGACTACTTGTACAGGACAGAGGAAAATAGGAAGAACCACTATCAAGGGAAGAGTCAGATAAGGGAACTTGAGTCCATGCCAAGAATGAGTAAATATCTCAGATAAGCCCTTCCCTATTTCACACAGAGATTAAACGAGAGAGAAAGAAGAGCACCCAGACTTTTAAGATTCCATAACAATAGCTTTACAATAAAAGTAATACTGACATACATGTTGTTGGTTTCCCAGTATAGTCTATCTTGAAGGGTTGACCCAAGAAACTATTAACGAGTCTACTGCCTGCCAGCCCAACTCCATGCAAAGGAAGCTATATTTCTTGACCTCAAAAAAATCGAATTTATATGAGCATGGCTGCTGATAGCTAGGAAGGCTTTTCAAATGTTCATTAGAAGAAAGATTGATTAATTTTACCTGGGATTTGTTGGTTTCATTTAGACACTGTTTGAGCTTTCTTGCTTTCTTGCAGACATTTCAGTTACCCAAACTAGGTAGCATCATCAGTGTTACCTAGTTTGTTAACATCACCAACAATCAAGTAAATGATACCACAAGCAAGAAACTGCCAAAGAAGCCAACAGCAAACAGCCCAACCAAAGAATCTCTAAGACCACTCCCACCAATGCTAACAGGACAAGACATTAGAGTATAAACTGACAGACAATCCCACTTCTTACCAGCAGTGATGATGTTGTCTAGTATGAGTAATGAAATGTCTGCAAGAAAACAAGCAACCTCAGAGAGCACCAAGGACCCTTCATTTCAACCCTGAGCTACAAATATTCTCTTTCATTGAGAGTCTTTTTTCCCCAGCATCTGTAGCTAATGGTATGACACAACAGAATCTGCAAAAGCTATGTAAGGTTGAATTTTGTTGGCATTTGGATGGAGACTGTTGGGATATCCCACAATTATAAACTAGATTGGGAAGTAAAAGAAAAAAATCCTTCAAGAAAATATAAGCCAACCATATTGCTACCAAGAAAGCCATGTTAGCATCATATAAGTATCTTCCTGTAGCTACTAGATGCTGCACCTTTTGGTTCTTTCCTCCTGATTGCAGAAAATATCAGTGGGTTGTAAGTGGGCTCAAACTGGCACAAAGATTCACTGAGTTTTATGGCTGAATGGAGTTTGGAACCTGAGTGTTTCCAGCAAGCAACCATATCTTCGTTTGTATAAGTTTGTATCTTTATAATGGACATTTTGATTGTTGCTTGGTTTGTGATCTGAATTTTAACTTGAAAGCAAAATATTTCTGTGAATCACAGCAATATGCTATATTGCCCTATAGTCTTCTCCCACTCAGCAGCTGTCAGATTTGTGGACTACAATCCCAATAATCTTACCCCCCCCATAATTTTTAGTCAGCTGGCTCTGGATGATGGGGGTGTAGTTCAAGTCATCTGGAAGGCTCTGGGTTGAACAAGACTTCTACACAGCCCATTTTAAATCTTTGCATACCAGGCTATAGCACTTCAAATGTGCATGTAAAATTATTAAATTGTTTCTCATCTTTCATCTCTTTATCTACTTTTTCTTTCTATCCTTTTTTCTGTTTTTTTTGTTGCAGAAAATGGCAGAGAACAACAGACTTACAAGACCCAGAAAGAAATGGGTAGGAGGAAGCTGGAATTGCCTCATTTAACATCTGATGATAAAGAACATAATGACATATGACTATTTTCTGAGTATATCCTGACCCTCCTACTGAAAATAAAATTGGAAAACAACTTATCTGCCTCCTACAAATTGTCTCTCCTGTAAGAACAGTGTGGCAGAGACCACAAGTGCAAGGCTGATTTGTTTCAACATTAGCACATATAATGCCAAGATGCTATCTCTCCCAGGTGCGATACGGAAATGTCCCTGAATATAAATGTAGATATAATTACAACGTATTGGCTTGTGGTGACTGCTTAAGGAGGTGGCACACAAATTCCAACACAACCCACTTATTACAGTGGTTGCAGCCCAACTTTTAACAAAACTTGTTAATTGAATATTGTACTGCAAATTCTTCCTTTCTCTTTTGGTGGGTTGTCCAGGTGGTATGCATGGAACAACTCCAGTTTCAGCACCCAACACATAGTAGTCTAGGAAAGACATAAAACCATTTTCAAGTTATTTACCATAATTGTACATGTATTAGAAAAAAAGTGTACTCTACAAGTGCTTTCTTATGTCCAACTTTTATCATGTTTAACTACCAGTAGAACACAGTAGAAAATTACAACATGTATAAATGCCCTAAGACTTGTTTTAATGGTACTAAAACAAATTTTTTTTTTAAATAAAATAATATTTTAAAATACATTTTACAACTATTTTAGAGTAAAAAATGTATTGCCCTTTTTTCAGGGCAGTACATTTTTTTTAAACTCTAAAATATAATTGTAAAATATAATCGGGAAAAATCTGCAAAACACAACTCGGGTATCTGGTTAATGATATAGATTTCAGAGCATTAGATTTCTTTAAGAAAAGAAGCTTAGCTTTTGTATTTCTTAGGGATGGTGGTGCCCGCTTCTGATATATTTGAGGAAAAGAGGAAAATGCAATTTATAGCGGTAAAATCCAAGGCAGGAGGAAATTGCTTAACTTGAACCTTACAAATGTCCCCCTCCGTTGCTTCTCTTTGGTTCACACATATTCAAATACATATATAAATATATTCTACATTTTTATCCTTTTTCTCCTGCTCATTTAATTTGTGTGAGCTGTGCTGGAGCTCCATTAAGAATGAGTTCAAGCCCAGTGTGAAGTGTTTTATCTACAGAAATTGTATAGCTCTCCTTGAAAAGTGCTTCATGTCCAGAACATAGACGACAACTAATCTCTCTCCTTCTCCCTCCCTCCCTCCCTCCGTCTCTCTCAAAATATAAAGTGTTTCCTTTTTTAAAAAAAATGAGATTTATTGTTTTCCAAAGCATATAGTGTACAAAAGTGCTAACAGATGCAGATAATGATAAAGGCCAAGAGTATCACTTGATTATTGTATAGAATGAGAAACATTATTTTAAAAGCACGTCACCTTTCTCCACTTTTTGTTATTAATCTTCACATACCCATCCTTGGTACATCTCCAAGGGTGGGCTTCAAAAATCTCAGCAACGGATTTTCTGCCCGGTTGCTGGGTGGGCGTGGTAATGGTGGGCATGGCCTAGTTTGGCCTCCTGCACCATAGCGGGGGAGGAGGCTTTTTGCCCTTCCCAGGCTCCGGAGGCTTTCCTGGAGCCTCCAGGAGGGTGAAAACGGCCTCCCCCAGGCTCCGGAGGCCCTCTTCCAGAACTTCCAGGAGGCTTGTTTTTTGCCCTCTCCAAGCCTCCAGGTGACAAGCCCTGTATTTACCTGCCATCCAAAAGAGGCCGAGTGGAGACTCCTGGGAGAGGCGGGGCAAGTGGGGCCAGCCAGAGGTGGGATTTGCAGGTTCACCGAACTGGGTAGAATCCTAGCAAGAGGATTGCCCGACCGAACCTGTGTGAACCTGCAGCAGCCGACCCCTGTCATCGCTTTCTAGTTATATGGAAAATATTATAATCTATTTATTAGCCTGGTTTGGATTTACTTTTCCAAAATAATGCTGAAACAGTTTTATCTTTGACAAAGATTTGCTGTTAGTTCTTAAAAATCTCATTTTCTTTCATTATCCTAACTTTTACTGTTCTTGTCAGGCCTTCTTTGCTTGCAGACTACTATTCTGATATACCAGAGCTCTTCCCAAATGGAATAGATTTGCCCTGAGAAACTGCATTGCCTGCTAATCCTATTCCTACTTTTAGGCACTACACACATCCAGGGAAACACTAACTATTGGTATGAAAGAGCTAACTATTGAAAGAGATTTTCAATGGCAAATAATTCGGTTCAGCCCTGCTCTGCCCAGACAATTGGCAAGCTCTCTCCCCCCCCCCCCGCCATGCTCAGTGGCCAAAATAAGTACAAGTCCTGCTGAGATTCAGAATGAGGATATATGTTGCCAAAACTTTTTTTTCCTTTCTCTTTTCCAGGTTGCCTAGTTTTGCTGGCTCTTCTGGGATTTCCTCAAAATCTTCCCCTATTAAAGTAACCTAGATAATTTCACATGATCAGCAAAAATTGGCCAGCTCACTATTCATTTTGTCTGAGAGGTTATTACTGCTATGGAGTATCAGCATTCCTCAATTTGATCCCACAAGCCGCTTTGCTCATTATGGCTCTCCTTTCTTTCTGAGAGGTTGGAGCCATTTATTTCTAGTCTTTCCTTCCAATCTCTTAACCCAACTCTAATCCCTCCAAGGACTTTTAAACTCCCACTCCAGGGTGACTTCATTTCCTCTAATGGCCATGTGTAAGGAGTTTGATCGAATATCTAAATAAATTATACCTGCAGGTTTGATTTAATCCACTAGACTTAATTCTTTCTGAGATGCAAAGCATATTTTAGAAAGAAGCCGTAAGACTAAAGTGGAAGATACTTCTAGCTCCTCCTGAAATGTACATCTCTGTGTGTGTTGTGTGTGTGTGTGTGTGTGTGTGTGTGTGTGTGTGTGTTTACATGATTGCTTCCTCTTCCACAAACTAGTCCTGGTGCTTCTATCTCTATCACTTTAGGCTTCCATTCCATTAGAATTTCCAGGGCATCAAACAGCTGTGGCCTTACGCATTATTCTTCACCGTTAAACACAGTTACAAATGTTCACTGAAGATGTTACATAGCTTGGGTAATGAAATGCCTGCAAGGAAACAACCAAGCTCAGAAAGCACCAAGACCCCCTCATTTCAACCCTGAGCTACAAATATTCTCCTTTATCAGTTTACAATGAGTTTATATGTTCCTCAGCCTGTTGAAATCTATAACCTTCCCCACCACTGGCTTTTAGAAGATATTGTAAGACATTTATTCCCATAGTAAAATGGATTTTAAAATCCCACTCCAGAGTGGGGTAAGTTAGCTAGTTGGCTAGCTTACCTCACTAACTGTACTTGACCTTTTGATTTAGGAATGGAGCGGTTCTTTTGTTTTGTTTTGGTTGTTTTAATATTTACAGTACCAATCAACAGATAGAAACTCCACAACACATTATAAAAACATTATACTTGGTGACGCAGAATTCTTTTTCTTATACTCTGCGATGGATCTGGCATCAAACCCTGCAAGCAGCAATTTAAAACAATATTGGGAAAACAAAGAACAGAGCTTTGTCCAGTCACGTAACACCCAGAGATAGAATTTAGACTACCTGTATCATTAAATGCCTTCAATTGTCATTTACCTGCAAAACAAAATCTGAGACTGGCAACTCACCAACTGCATACCATGATAACCTAAAAGCCCAATCTGGCACTGTGCCACCTTTAATCCTGATAGGTTGTAGAATTACAGCACTCCTCAAGGTTTTTTAAAAAAAGAAAATAATGATGCAATCAAAAGGACTGGACACAGTGGGACCAGAGAAACTCAGAATAAGTGATGTTGGATCCATTTTAGTTGGCAACAGAAACTCTTTAAAAGACACAAAAGCTTGTAGGAATATGACACTTGTAGAAGTAGTCATATTCCTACAAGCGACGAATAATCCAACAATCAGATGTTGCTGTTGTTGTTAGTTGTGAAATCGTGTCTGACCCATCCTGACCCCATGGACAACGTTCCTCCAGGCCTTCCTGTCCTCTACCATCCTCTGGAGTCCACTTAAGCTCACGCCCACTGCTCCAGTGACTCCATCCAGCCACCTCATTCTTTGTCGTCCACTTCTTCTTTTGCCCTCAGTCTTTCCCAGCATTAGGCTCTTCTCCAGTGAGTCAGATATGAGAACAATCAGATATAATCCAACAAATTAGAATAATCCAACAATCAGATTGCCAAAACAACAGAAATGAATACCGGCTTTTTATCTTCTCAACATTGGATGGATAATGCTGCTAAATCACTGTTGGGAAAATGGCACGTCTCTTTTATACACTGTGGAATAAAGTTTAAACAAGGATATTTCTAAATGCCTTCAACTGACCCTCAAAGCAAAGTCTCCATATTGATACACACATGATTCAACTTGCAAATGTACAGCCTTGAGCACTGGGAATTTTAGGTGGTCCTATTTCTCTGAGGAATATAGTGATTATTAGCTGAGATGGTAAACAGGTTTTTTCACCTGTGGAGGAGCTGTGACAATAGGTTCAGTTCTCAAAGAACTGGCTGTCTCCTTATTGAATTGCGGATTCAATTGACGATGGAGCTATCACAGCAGAAATTGGACTTTAAAGAAACACAATAGGAAAAGTATTAATGCTTTTGAACTTTGCTGTTGTAGAAAACTCCTGAGTATACTATGAAAAGTAAAAAAAAAACCTAGCAAATGGATCAGCAAACAAATCAACCAGAATTATCACTTGACCCACAAATGATGCTGCTTGTATTATCATTCTTTGGACACATGGCAGGAAGATCTATTTGTCTGGAGAAGGCTCTAATGCTGGTAAAAGTAGAAAGAAAGAGGAGAAGAAGAAGATGACCAGTAACAAGTTGGATGAATTCAGTTCAAGCAGCTATGAATGCAACTATTGTAAGATCTAAAAGACCTGCTTAAGTTCAGATCATCATGGAGAAAAATATACATGTGGTTGCTAGGAATTGATTCTGGCTTGATAGCACACAATCAATTAGTGCATATAAGAAATAAAGTAAGTTGGGAAGAAGGCAGTTGTAAAGAAATAACAGAACTATGGTAGTAGGAAGGAAAGTTAACAGTGAAAGATGATATTTACTATGTAGGCATTACCTCTACTTTAAATCCATTATCAGCCTTTTCACTAGCTGATAAGCACTAGCCACCTCTACAGGTATCACTGTTTTCCAAAGAGCTTCTGTTGCCATCTAGAATAGACCCAGTATCACCTCTCCTGGATTTGCCTGATATTTCCCTCAGCTCTTAAGATGCTGATGGTTGTCATATCAAATCATGAAAAGAGGATAACAGTCTATGACCTAATCTTGAGAAGATGTGTGGATCTGACAAATGTAGTTGAAACACAGCCAATGGGAGGAAAAAATGGCAGTTTCCCCCAGATATGGCCACACCATCTGTTTTGCAGCACTGAATCAAGTTGGTGAACTAGCCTTAGTCTATAAAAGAAATGTCAGTTATGGACATGTGAGATACATGTGGCTCCAAAAACTTCCTTCTTATCACAACATTAAGAATTGAGGAAGTTCAGCTTTAAGCTCCCTCCATTCCTGTTTTGGACATGCCATTGATTTCTGGGGAGATGTAAAGAGCATGTTTCTTTTGTTTTTCTTAAATATTTTTTTCACTTAATGCTATTTCCACTTTTGAAGGGAGTTCTTGGCATGTCAGATGTGACTCTTGGCCCATCTCACCTTGCCTACTTCTGATTTAAGAGGATTTTATTTCTGTGACAGGATACCTTTCCTATGCAAGCATGAGCCAGAGATCCTCAAGATGAAATAGGGATTTTGTTGATGTCAACCAAATACAGTAGAATCTCTGATCACGACCCTAATTCATTCTATAACTTTGGTTGTGACCCTAATTTTGGAAATTTTAAGCTTACAAAAAATATGGCACAAAAGGGAAAATTGACTGTGAAAAAAAATGTGATTTTTTGGGGGCGGAACCTGATTTGGTCATGGTCAGAAGCATTCATGACCAGAGGTTCTACTGTATTCTAGAACTCTTCTTCAAATGGACTAGAGGGGCCTTGTGGGACTCCAAAGCAGTGTTGCAGGCAGTGTTGCAGGGGTGGCTAATGAATTCGTGGCAGCTGCCTATTGGTTTCCAAGCCTAGATGAATACAACTTATTAATCCACTATGCCCTGCAAATGTGCCAGTGTACTTTTAATTTATAAGCCTAAATGAATGCACTCGAGTTTCACTTTAAGATCGTTAGCCCAGGGATGCACAATGCATAGTCTCTGAAGGTCCCCTGAAAGTTCCCATCAAATAGTAATTTTCAACAGGATAGGAGGGAAGAGATTATTAAATACACGGCAGTGATCATATTAACTCTAATGAATTAGTGTAACATAATTAGATTTTTTTGCAGTGGGGCCTCCAGCAAGCCACTCAAAGCCAAATGAGACTTTTAAAGCCTGGAACAGAATGTGTGTGTTCCAGTTGTACACAGCTTGCAGTTAGCTTGCATAACCAGCTGTACATAGGTAAATTTATCTCCTAGTAAGAACTATAGGCCTCTTCTATTTTCTGTGAGATATATGCACTGTACCTTCCCTGGTTCTAATAAAATTGTATCTAAAGATCTAGATACTTACCTGCTTTTAAACAAATGAATGAGCAATTTTATCTTGCATTTGAAGATTTGCCCACTGCGGTTGTTTGAACGATTATGCCTTTTGTTTTAGTTTCTCTTTTTGTTTAGAAATTTTAATTCGTATTTATTAGTTTGTCAAAAATGTACACGATAACAGGTATAACTATAAACATGGATGTAAACGAAAGAAATGTATACAAATAAATGGGGGGCAGTAGGACAGTAGGCATGCTGGTGCGCTTATGCACGTCCCCTTTACGGACCTCTTAGGAATGGGGTAAAGTCAACAGTAGACAGTTTAAGGTTGAAGCTGTGAGGGTTAGAGGATTTAACAACAAAGTCAGGTAGAGCATTCCAGTGTTGACCACTCTGTTGCTGAAGTCATATTTTCTGCAATCGAGTTTGGAGAGGTTTACCTTGAGTTTGTATCGATTGTTTGCCTATGTATTATTGAGGTTGAAGCTGAAGAAGTCACTGACAATTAATATGTAGCAGACAATTTTGTGTACTGTGCTTAGATCATACCGCAGGCAGAGCAGTTCCAGATTGTCCAATTTCCAGATTGTCCAATTGTCCAACAATAAATTGTACAACATTTTAAATTTCTAAACTGCCTTAGGATGGCTTTGCCTCCAAAGGCAGAATACATATGATTTAATCAAAAAGAAAGAGTGTAAGATCAACAGGGAGAGGAAAAGTAACATATATGCCGAAAGGAGTAAGGAAAGTCCTAATATTATTCCAAAAATGTTATATTACATTTCCTCTTTGGCTGCCATATTCTCCTCATATTTATTTTTGTTTTATAAAACTGAGCTTCAGGAATTCTATTGCTACTCATTACTTAAATTTTACTATGAACTTCTAGATCCAGTACCTAATCACAACACAGTTTGGACATCATAAGCTATTGTTCTAGATTGCTTTGGTTGTAAAGCCAAACTTTGATCTTGGCAATTAAAACATCAGAATATTATCTTGACATTCAATTTCCAGAACATACAAAGAAAACAAGCCCTAACAGGGAAAAGAAGCTGGAAATTTTCAGCTATAGCAATTTGTTGAGTTGCATCAGTATGTAGGAAACGAAACCAAGTGAAAAATAACATTAAATAGTTAAAGAGAGGAATTGCATTAATAGATAAAAGGAGCTTTGAATTGGAATCAGGAAACTAGCAGAACTCTTAATGAAAGAGTTATGACACATAGGGTGGGATTAATTATCTCAAAGGACAAGAGGTGAAAAACTTGGAAACAGGAAAGACTCAAGATTCATACCAGGCTTATGCAGGTGTTCAGTCTGTTGAAGATCTAAAATTGTAGAGGGTGAACCAGATGGAAGTAAACAGTCTATAAAATATTTTATTAAGCTAGGTAAAATTATCTTATTTTTCTTCCACTCCTTTCAATGCTCTTGCTTTGAATAGGCAATGGACTCTTTCCCATAAACAGGTTTTGCTCTGATTACAAAGTGTTGTTTTTCAGTGAGGCACAGAAGAGTGCTTACTATTGTTATCTTTCTATTGAGATTCTGTACAGGGTCTATGATTCTGTACAGACCAACACAGCGCAGCCAACTTGCCATGGAATAATTCACTGCTGGACAATTTAACAATTCAATTTAATTATTTATATTATATTGTATTGTATTATATTATATTATATTATATTATATTGTATTGTATTGTATTGTATTGTATTGTATTGTATTGTATTGTATTGTATTGTATTATATTATATTATATTATATTATATTATATTATATTATATTATATTATATTATATTATATTATATTATATTATATTGCATTGCATTGCATTGTATTGTATTGTACTGTATTATTATATTGTATTGTATTGTATTAATTATATTATATTATATTAATTTATTTTATATTATATCAATTTATATTAATTTATATTATATCAATTTATGTTATATTAATTTATATTAATTTTTGTCACTCACATTTCATTTTGTCCCTCCTTTGGCATCCTTTCTTTAATAATTCTATTCCAATATTTCTTTGTTATTAGTATAACTCTTATCCTGCAGTGAATTGGCCATGGCAAATTGTCCCATGACAAATTGGCTGCAACAAGTTGGCTGCAATGAGTTGACTGCAGCCATTTGGCTGTGGCAAGTTGACCACCGTGAGTTAACTGTGGTAGGTTGTCCCATTCTGTTCTGTATATGTACACACTTTCAACGCTCTTTTGTCAAACCTTTTTCAAAGCTCTTTCTTTACAACTTGGAGCTTTCTATATGTATATTTCATCTTGTTATTAAGGATTTTCATGAATTAACCTGTTTGGATTGGTTTGAATCAGTTAGGATATAAGCAGTAACAATGGTATAGGCCAAATGTTTCCAAATCATTTATTTTGCAGCCCTTTAGAGGAAGGACTAGTAAGGATTGACATGTTCATGTGGAAAGAACCATTGATACATGAGGAATGAGACCAAGACATTCCAAGGATATCCATGGGGTGTGTATATGTATGTCAAAATTGGCAAGATGGTGGTCAGCATGTCACAATGTAGTCACCATCCCATTTGAGCATGCATGCAAAGACAACACGTATACGGAAGGCACAGGGCTTCCACCATGAGTATCTGTCCACCATTTTGTGGATTTTGGCCATCCACCTAGGACAGTGTTGGATAATTCTCATATTTGTCACCAAACTGCAATACCATGGTACTTTGGAGAAAGGCCATGACCTTTACTGCTACCAGATCAGATATTTTTATATTATAAATGAAGACTGGAGTAATTTCATCATGTCATATATTTGACATAATCATAAGCAGCAAATCACTAAAGTGGACCCAAGTACCATAAATGCATAGCAATTATTTGGAATGGGAGAAAAAAATGTTTGTATAGTCAGTTTTACTAATTCAGATAGATGGAAATGGAAAGAAATTAAATATCTTTTGAGGATGAATTCCTTCTCCTTTCCATCTGTTTTTTCATTACTTTCTTGATTACTGGTTAAAAAATTAGTATGTTCACTTTAATTATCAGTAGAAATTTAAACCAAACCAAAATTATCATTAAAAACTTCCCCTCCTTATAAAATTTCCATTTTTTTTCTAAGTGTGCTTCTATTTCTATCTATTCTCTATTTTATTATGTGCTAAAGATTCAGGGGCCTTGAGCACCAAAAAAAAGAGATTCATTTTTCTTCTCTTTTCTTATGCAATTCTGCAAGTGGCTACTTAGGAAAAGAATGTTGTTGAGTTCAGTAGGACTTACTCTCAGTAAGGAAGTATATGATTGCAAATAGCATAATGTGAGATCTATACCAAGTGATTATAGGTAGTCCTTGACTTACAACCACAATTGAGCCCAGAATTTCTGTTGCTAAGTGAGAAAGATGTTAGGTGAATTTTGCCTCATCTTATGACCATTCTGCTGCCGATTACCTCCCATAGACCCGTTAGATCGCACAGGGTCGGCCTCCTCCGGGTTCCGTCTACCAGCCAATGCCATCTGGCTACCACCCGGGGGAGGGCCTTCTCTGTAGCAGCTCCGGCCCTTTGGAATGAACTCCCCGTGGAGATTCGGACCCTCACCTCTCTCCAGGCCTTATGGAAAGCCGTCAAAACCTGGCTGTGCCGGCAGGCCTGGGGTTGATGAGTTCCCCTCCCCTCTCGACTTGTATGGTTGTATGACTCTTGTGTATTTTAATTACGTGTATTGTGTTTGTATCCCCTTTTCCCCTTTTGAGTTGTTCGCTGCCCTGAGTCCCTCCCGGAGAAGGGCGGCATACAAATAAACTAAATCTTAATCTTAATCTTAATCTTACTGCAGTTGTTAAGGGAATCACTTCAGTTATACAATAATACAATAGCAGAGTTGGAAGGGACCTTGGAGGTCTTCTAGTCCAACCCCCTGCCCAGACAGGAGACCCTATACCATTTCAGACAAATGGCTATCCAACATCTTCTTAAAGACTTCCAATGTTGGGGCATTCACAACTTCTCAAGGCAAGCTGTTCCACTGATTAATTGTTCTAACTGTCAGGAAATTTCTCCTCAGTTCTAAGTTGCTTCTCTCCTTGATTCATTTTCACCCATTGCTTCTTGTTCTACCCTCAGGTGTCTTGGAGAATAGTTTGACTCCCTCTTCTTTGTGGCAACCCCTGAGATATTAGAACACTGCTATCATGTCCCCCCTAGTCCTTCTTTCTATTAAACTAGACCTACCCAGTTCCTGCAACTGTTTTTAATATGTTTTAGTCTCCAGTCCCCTAATCATCTTTGTTGCTCTTCTCTGCACTCTTTCTAAATTTTTCACATCTTTTCTACATCGTGGCAACCAGAACCGAATGCAGTACTGAATGCAGTATTCCAAGTTTGGCCTTACCAAAGGCATTATAAAGTGGTATTAACACTTCACGTGATTTTGATTCTATCCCTCTGTTTATGCAGCCTAGAACTGTGTTGGCTTTTTTGGCAGCTGCTGCACACTGATGGCTCATATTTAAATGGTTGTCCACTAGGACTCCAAGATCCTTCTCACAGTTACTACTATTGAGCCTATACTAGTTAGTATTATGATCATTAAGCGAATGTGGCTTCCCCATTGATCTTGCATCGCAAAAGGTTGCAAAAGGGTATCGCATTACCGCAGGGCACGGCAACCGTCATAAATATGAACCAGTTGTCAAACATTTGAATATAAATCATGCGACCATGGGGAAGCTGCAATGGTCATAAGTGAGAAAGATGGTCACAAGTCACTTTTTTCAATGCCCTTGTAACTTTGAATGGACACTAAACAAACAGTTGTAAATCGAGGACTCCCTGTACATTATTTTCTCAAAAGCTGAAAGACTATGGATGCAAAGGAAATTGATGAAAAATTTGAACGGTTAGATTAAAAATGATATTTTAAAGCCATTTTTAGTAGACATAATTCGGTCAAACACTATAGAAGAGAATGTTTTTTTAAGTTTAAGCATACTTCCCATCTTACCCTGTAGGCAGTGGTGGGATCCAGCCAGTTCACACCTCTTCAGGAGAACCGGTTGTTAACTTTCTAAGCAGTTGGGAAAACCAGTTGTTGGAAGAAATCTCCTTTTGTTTTTTCCTACTTTACAGGGCTAATCCTGTAAGGAAGGCAGGAAGGAAACATTTTGGTATTGTTTCTAGCCTCATCTTCATTGTACTGCTTACAGAAACTGCCTCTCCAATTAACCCTTATTCCATTATAACAGCTAAAGCAAAGCACCCATCAATGTGAGTGACGTTGAGTTGGCCATGCCCACCCACTCTCTTGACCACTGAGCCATGCCTACCCAGCTGGTCATTAGGGCAGAGAACCGGTTGTTAAATTATTTGAATCCCACCACTGCCTGTAGGTCAGTCAATCTGGAGTGTGGGACAAGGATGACGAGAAAGGGTGAAATGATGATTTTCACATGGGCCTCTGTTTCTGTCTTTTCTCTAGCCTTAATCAGTTTTTCTGCTTTCAAAAATACATCAGGGCAGTGATATCAGATGCACTGACATGTAACATCTGGCTCAGCCCTGAAACACTTACCCGGCATAGCAGACCTTCAACATTTGGTTTTTTTTTTACAAAAAGCAATGCTGCAGCTAGTTTCCAGAATTGCAAGACAGTTCTAACTGGTTGAAGGGAAGATTACACTTACCATATATACTCAAGTATAAGCCGAGTTTTTCAGCCCACTTTTTGGGCTGAAAAAAGCCGCCTCGGCTTATACTCGAGTCAGTGAAAAATTTGCCCGAAATGGAGGAGAAAAAGGGGCGGGGCCATGCCGCTGGGTGACGCTCGTGAATGGCCCGGTGCCCCTGTGAGTTTCCCCTCCCTCTGTGTCAGTTTGCCGCGCAGCGCGCACTGCACCATCCCCCCTCCTCACGTTCTAATGTAATGCAGGGCTGTCTTACGATTCCCCTTCCTCCCCCTCCTGCCGCTCTGCAACGATGTCCCACCTCCTCCTTGTTATGGCAAGCAGCCACATAGCGATGTCCCACCTCCTCTGGTACAGTGATCCAATGATAGGAATCACTGTGCCGTGTGTCATAGGAGGCGGGACATCGCTCCCGCGGCTGCACGGGATATCATCATCACAGCAGGACATCAGCATCATGAGGTGAGTGAAGTATTTCATTGAATACACCGCTAGTTTACTGTTTTTCTTTGAAATAAATATTCAAAAACATTATTGGTATCTATTTTTATTTTTGAAATTTACCGGTAGCTGCTGCATTTCCCACCCTAGGCTTATACTCGAGTCAATAACTTTTCCAGTTTTTTGTGGTAAAATTAGGTGCCTCGGCTTATATTCGAGTCGGCCTATACTCGAGTATATACGGTATCTGATTTTTAGTAGAGTGGAGAGATGGGAGAGTAAATGAAAGAAAGACAGAACAAAATAATCAGTTCCTCTCTTGTTGTTGGGTCCTAAAATGCTTGGCAGGTCCCATGGCTTGAAATATTTCCCAACTGGGTGTAAGCATGGATTGGGGTTAATATCAGCTGATTGAATCAAAGCAATATTCATTTAAACAAAGGGAGTCTCAATTAATATCTGGAGGAGAAGCCAACTCATTTTCTAGGGAGGCTAAGCTTGTGTTGCAGTCTGTCATCGCCTGGAAATTAACTTGTCAAATCTGATTAATAGTATTAGGGAAGAAGACTATCATCCTGGAAGAGGATTGTTCAGCTATGAGGTCAGAAAATAAAAAGATAACTAGTCTCACTGCTTTCAGCAGAGGATGTTACTGTTTCAAAGGAGATTGTGTGGGTTATACTCCTGTTCCTTCCCTTCCTGCTGAGACTTGGTACGGGTGAGAACATGGCACTTTTCTTACTCAACAATGGATAGTTGTGTGGGCGTGTTCAAGACTGACATTAGTCTTGTTAATTGTGCTGCTTTTAGAATGCAATAGGAAACACTTACTGCTTTGATGTTTCTTTTTTTAATAGTAGAGCAATCCAAGGGTCCAATCTGGGTTGCTCACTGGGACCATAGGTGTTTGTCTTCCGACTTGTGCTGGAGCCCATCTTTAGGAAACTTCTCTTTAGAAGTTAGGCTCCCTGAAGTTCCCTAAAGATGGGCTCCAGCACAAGTCTGAAAGCTCGGAAGTCAAAACCGCTGGTTCTGGTGATCAACCCAGATTGGATCCTGTAACAGTGTCCTGAGACACATATATTTGCCTTCACCCGAGAGCCATCTAAGTTGAAAAAGAGATTTCACTCAATATTCTCAACTTGTGGACAATTAGGCCCAAGGAAAGAAACCCTAGACATGAAGAGACCATCAGACTGTGAGTGTAAATACACCTCTAAAAATAAATCTGAAGTTAAAAAGTTTCCAGTTTTTGAACTAAATATCTAAGGAATTGAGCTTCAATATACTTAATGTGCAATATGTCTCACTGCAGTTGCAGAATGGATATAAAAGTCAAAGAGCAGACTGGATGGGGAATGATATCAGGAGCAAAATCATGCCAGAGATCAAATTCATTGGAGAAGGAGTGGAACATCTCATCTTGCCAAGAAAACTAAGGCAAATCCTCATCAATGATGTGTAATGTTTTCTAGAGACATGCAAACATTTCTGGGTCAATATAGCTCATTCTTGTTAGAAACATTTTCCTAACATTCCATTGGAATATTCCTTCCTGTGACTTCAATCTGTTATTCTATTATCTGCAGGTTTGAATGGGTGAGAAAACCCATCTTGACAGTTATCTGTATAATATTCCTTTAGGTATTTTAAGATGCAATCATATTCCCCTTCAGTCATCTTCTGTTATCCCTATGAGGTATACCAGATCAGCAAACTGACTCCACAGGAAGATTAAAGCTATAATTTATTGAGATAAGCTACAGTAACACAATCTGATTGTGCTTTCCTTTTATATCTTTTTTTTCTTATATGCCAAAGAATTAAGGAGGCATTTGCCTGAGTTGCTTCCAAATGCTATCTTTTTTCCCAAGGTTTAAGTAACACTTCAGCCTTTTCTGCTTATTTAATAACTGTTGCTTACTTCCCATGGGATTATATCTGTCTTCCTTTTCAACCTACAGTGCTGTTCATGTGGGAGAGGGTAAGATGACAAGTAGTATCATTATGGGCGTGGAACTTGATGTTGTATCTGAAATCTCTTCAGTTTTGACCCCACTCCCTGGCCACAGATGCAGCTGTTTCCTTATTCAAAGAGAGGACTATATTTACTTTCTTGGAGGCATTTTGGTATTGACTATTTTTACAGGATTTCTTATAATTAATATAGAATGGTTTGGTAACAATTTCAGCCAGTTGCTTCAGCACATGAAGACTGACTATTCTTCCAGTCCAAGATATAAACAGATATTCCATATTAAAATCAAGTTTCAGTCCTGTGCCTTAATCTTTCTCCTATCAAGAGCCATGGTGGCACAGCCGGCAGTACTGCTTCTGCTGATTGCTGGCTGCCTGCAATTTGGCAGATCGACACTCACCAGGCTCAAGGTTAACTCAGTCTTCCATCCCTCTGAGGGGGGTAAAATGAGGACCAGATTGTTGGGGGTGATATGCTGACTTTGTAACCCACTTAGAGAGGGCTGTAAAAGCACTGTGAAGCGGTATATAAGTCTAAGTGCTATTGCTATCAATCTCTCGCAGGAAAGAAAAAGTTTTATTGAAGAAAAAACTAAGAATTAATTTGCTTCCTCTGTTTTTTATTTGTTACCTATTACCATTTTGCCACTTTAATTGATTAGCTGATTTTTCCTTTTTCCCTTTTATTTAGCACACATATAAGAAGCACTTTACATTTTATTAATACCCTTTGCTAAACTCAGCTTATTCAATTCTACAATTCTGAACTATCCATCTCTACTCTTCCAGTAACCTGGCCTTCTTTTCATTTCCTGTATATGTGTGTTTTGCTTTCCAAATCCTCCCTATAGATATAGATATATAGATATAGATCATATAGATATAGATGTATAGAGATAGAGATAGAAATAGATAGATAATTTTAATTCCTCTTCCCTTATGACTTCTCACACATCTTTAGTTCACTTTCCCACTGGGAATCTGCTCATCATTGGTCTAAGCTTGCAAACATCTGATGTTTTTTTTGTTTACAAAATACGATTCTGCATTTGATTATAGTCAGGGTTAGTGTCCATTCAGATCCAGAACTCCAACATTGTAGTGTCACCTTTTCCCAATACTCCTAGTAGTGGCATTTGCCCAATGAAGGGTTCCTTTTCCAGTGGTCCTACAGATTCTTAGATTACCGTATATGATAGCCTGCAAAGTATTTTAGACAGTGATATTAATCAGATGGAAATATTACCAAATAGATGCATGAATAATTTAAATTGGCTTATAACATCTTCCTATGTTGTAAACTAATGCTATCTGGATCTTACCTGATACCTTTTGCTTTGATCATTGTAAATACTAGTAACAATAAAATACTAATTTTCCCCACTCCCCCCATCCAAGAAAATAAATAGAAATAACTTGTTAACATTACAATAATAGGAATTGCGTATTTCTAGTCTAATGAAAAGAAAGACTATGGGAGACATGATAGCACTGTTCCGATATTTGTGGGGCACCAAAAGGCAAGACAAGAAACAATGGATGGAAACCAACCAAGGAAAGAAGCAACCTAGAACTAAAGAGAAATTTCTTAATGGTAAGAGCAATCAACTAATGGAACAGCTTGCCTTCAGAGGTTTTGGGTGCTCCATCACTGGAGGCTTTCAAAAAGAGACTGCATAACCATTTATCTGAAATGGTATAGGGCCTTCTGCTTGAGGAGGAGTTTGAATTAGAAGACCTCCAAGGTCCCTTCTAATTCTATTATTCTATGTTCTATTTCTTTGTGTTCCTGTGCTTAGCATTTTGGCAAGTCTCCATTGCTCTCCAAATTCCTAGTATTGGTCTACCAGCAATTCTGCATTTGGGTTCCTTTACTTAATTCTGTTGCTTTGAAGGAGCTGGTAGTCAGAGTAAAACATGAACCCCTTGCAATGGGAGCACAGATCATCCCTGCAAGCACAAGGTTTTGAAGTGATTTCTGGGGAAATCACTGGGAAAAAAATTCACTGCCTGGAAAAGGGTTTTTGTCAGCTGCACATATTGCACAATGTCACTACCTTTGAGTTATGATGTCAATGGATCAACAGGAAGGGCACTAGCAATACCACTTAGACTTATTACCCATTCGTAGAGCTTTATAGCCCTCTCTAAGAGTCAGCCTATTGCCAACAACAATCTGGGCCCTCATTTTTGCTGACCTCGGAAGGATGGAAGGCTGAGAACCTTAAGCCGGTGAGAATCAAACTGCTTGCAGTTGGCAGAGTTAGCCTGCAATACTGCATTCTAACCACTACACTATCACTGCTCCTAACTCATCTAACTTTAGTACCAGATTTGCACCTTCAGCTGGAAGATCTCTCTGCTTCACAGTGTCTCTTATGGCTTATGCCCAGCAGCTTCTTTGGGGAGGAAAAGGACAATGAGCGAAGCCTGTCTTTGTTAACTTGAATCCCGATCCCTGTGGTCCTTCCCCTTGCAGCCAGCAAAGACTCAGGCCCTTCTTTTTCCTTTCCTGTGAAACTATTTGAAAGGATTGTACCTGGGAGGCATTAATATATTTCTCATCTGCAAAGCGAAGAGGCTCAATAAATTATCTGAGAAGATGCGAAAGTTTGAAGCGAGACACAGATTGCACTTTCTATCAATAAAGACTCCAAGCTATTATGCATGCACCGTTCTTTGGAGACAACAATTTGATTTTCTTGGTGGCTTGTCTTTTGCTTTAGCCCTTGGAAATCTAAAAGCTGATACACAAAGGGAAGATAAAGTGTGAAGTTACTCATGTGGAAAGGTTAGTGCAGAAAGAGCCATTTTCAAATTAAGTTCCCTCTTTCTCCCAGAAAAGGAACAATGTGGAGCCCACAGCTCATCAGTACAAATGCGTGCATAGAGTTTTAGGTTGTTCATCCTCTTCAACAGTGAGTAGGGCTGAGATATTATTTTCCATGTTGAAAGATGAATATTTACAGGATCATCTGCATTGAAAAATTAATTCACTTTATAATGCATGCTGATTAAGCCATAACCCAGATGCTATGCTTGCCTTCAGCAGACCTGAGGATTTTCCTGGATTGTGCCATTTCAGACTTTCAGTTGGAGATTGCAAACTTCCTCATGAGGGGAAGAGGGAACCTTTTCTACAACCTTTTAATACTTTTTATTAGAAGACATGAAGAAACCAAATTTAGTATAAATTACAAATATATAACTCTCTTCTTCCCAGCAAGCATTCTATTTGTTTAGCAAGACTAATAATAAAAAATACATTGAATACCACAGATTAAAAATGAATTAAGGGAGGAACAATGAAGACATGAAGAAACCAAATTTAGTATAAATTACAAATATATTACTCTCTCTTTCCCAGCAAGCATTGTCTATTTGTTTACCAAGACTAATAATAAAAGATACATTGAATACCTCAGATTAAAAAAGAAATTAAGGGAGGAACGATGAAAAGACAAATTTAAAGAAGACTTCTATAAATCATAGCTATGGATAAAAGTTAGCAAAATTGGCTGGTTACTGGAAAAGCATACGTATTTTGCATAGTGAGGTCCTTGAATAAAGTAGGGTCCAGTTGAGTTCAGTTGCACTAAAGCAAACAGAATTTCCTGGAGATACATTGCTTTGAAATCTGGAGGCCCCAAAAAAGCTTCTTCAAGGGTATTAAGGTTGGATTTAAACGTAAAGGTAAAAGTTTCCCGTTTCCAATTCTAGGGGGTGCCACTCATCTCCATTTCTTAGTCAGGTAAGCCAGCATTGACTAAAGACATTTCCATGGGCATGTGGCCAGCATGATTATATGCCAAGGTGCATGGAATGCTCCAGTGGTGGGATTCAATTTTTTTTACTACCGGTTCTATGAGCATGGTTTCGTGGGCATGGCATGGCATGGCATGACTTGGTGAGTGTGGCAGGGGAAGGATACTGTAAAATCTCCATTCCTTCCCAACTCCAGGGGAAGGTTACTGCAAAATCCACATTTCCTCATTGATTAGCTGGGACTCAGGAGGCAAAGAATAGATGGAGGCAGGGCCAGTCAGAAGTGATATTTACCGGTTCTACGAACTACTCAAAATTTCCACTACCAGTTCTCCAGAACTGGTCAGAACCTGCTGAATACCACCTCTGGAATGCTCTTATCTTTCGCCCCGAAGTGATACCTATTTATCTACTCACAGTTGCATGCTTTCAAGCTACTAGGTGTGCAGGAGCTGGGGCAAATAACAGGAACTCACCCTGTTGCACAGCTCTTGGGTCTCGAATCCAGGCTGTCAGCTTTCTTGTTAACAAGTTCAGCATCTTTAACCGCTGAACCATTGTGCCCCTTTAACCCTGGATTTAGGTATTCCTTTACCCTGTCAATCCATAAGGCCTAGATAGGCTAGTAGTTTTCATTCAAACAGAATGAAACCGTAACCCTGAGCTTAACCCCAAGCAATATCTAGGATTTATAGAGAAATACTACTCATAATAATAAAGATAGTTAAAGCAAAATCTTAGGGCAACTAACATGGTCCCTCATCAGCTGTTTATCATTGATGGACCTTCCAATTGTAAAAAAAAAAGATAAAGGAGTTCCTGTGATTTTTAATCTGCTAGTCGTTGTCAACTATAGGAGGCAATGCTAATCTCTGGTTCAAGGCCATTGAGCCAGTGTTGTCCAAAGACATTTCCATTGTCATGTGGCCAGCATGATGTCATGGAACGCTGTCATCTTTCCACCAAGTAATACCTATTTATCTACTTGCATTTGCATACTTTCAAAATGCTAGATTGGCAGGAACTGGAGCAAGGACGGGAGCTTACTCCATCCCGTGCTTGGATCTCGAACCTGGACTGCTGGCTTTCCAAGACACAAGTCCAGTGTCTTAATTGCTGAGCCACCATACTACCACTTTCAACTGTAGGAGTTCAATATTTAGCTGAAATAATGTTCCATTAATTTTATGCAGTAAACACAATGATTTAAACACATTTTGTCAAGGAATTGTCCAAGGGAAATGTACAATTGCTTTCATCATTGCTCACTAATTCAACCAAGTTGGGGTGAAATGATAGGTAGTCACACCAGTTTGGGAAATCTAAGGATCAGTGAAATCAAGGATCAAAGTGCACTAGAAGCTCACTGGATATCCTTTGGGTACTCTTAGTCCAGCTACTTGACTAAATAGAATTGGAATCTGTAGACTTGGAATCTTATTATACTGCTCAAGGCATCATAAATTTTATTTGATTATCAGAACAGGAATCTGTGTGTTTAATCCCCCTCCTATAGGCCTCAGTATACCATATGAGAGGGGTGTGGTGTCTCAGTGGCTAAGACACTGAGCTTGTTGATCAGAAAGGTCTGCAGTTTGGTGATTCAAATCCCTAGGGCCGTGTAACAGAGTGAGTTTGTGTTGTGTTGTCCCAGCTTCTACCAACCTAGCAGTTCGAAATCACATAAAAATGCAAGTAGAAAAATAGGGACCATTTTGGTGGAAAGGTAACAGTGTTCCATGCGCCTTTGGCATTTAGTCATGCTGGCCACATGACCACAGAGATTTTTTCAGACAGTGCTGGCTCTTCACTTTGAAATGGGAATAAGCACCACCCCCTAGAGTCAGGAACAACTAGCACATATGTGTAAGGGGAACCTTTACCTTATACCATATGAGATATGATGTATCTGTCAGCCCTGGAAGCCATCTTTTCTGTTGGAGCTTCAGGGCTGCCACATTTAGTGTCTGGAAAAATGGGAGGAGAGATTATAAGGAGTGGAGGATTAGACATAACAACATTCCTTTCTGTGGGAGTTAAGGGCATTCGACCTACACCTGGATGGGAGTGACCAAGGATTGCCTCCAGTTGGGATGGTAAATTGATTGGCCCATGTGATGGCCTTTGGGTGCAGGGGATGGATCTTTGACTTTCTTTTGGGTGGGGAAAACCCGGAACTCTCAGATTCGGGTTTTCCCAGATGTGCCAATATGACATCTCTAATAAAATGGAACTTCAAGGAACTTCAAGCCTTGGAGTCTTCTTTCATTGGGGGCGTTACTTGGAACCCTGACAGTATCATATAGTAGCAAGCCCCAAAAACTTAGTGTTATTCTTTGTATTGGCTCTCCAATTTACAAAATCTCAAAGAACTTCACCTATAAACAGTTCTTCCTAACATTTCATTTCAATTTTTATTTAGTCTTTAAGTGAGCATGGTGGGGCTAAATATGCTTTAAAACATTAAGTATTTGATATAATTAACCAAAATTAGATGAGCTTCCGTTTGCTTATTTCAGTTTTTATATATTTTAAAGCTATATATCCATAGGGAATTGACACAGTTTAAAAAAAAGTTCCATTGATTTCATGGCATGATTAAGTATGTGTTCAAGTTTACTCAACACACACATAAATCTCTCCATGGAAGCTATTGGATTGAAAACATCCGCCTTTGGTTAGCCCTTTAAAAAATTTTTTTAACATATTTATTTTGGCCTCCCCTTAACCTGTTTAAAAATATTGTAATAATTTTGTTTCTGAACCTGAAATATGGGCCAGAATATAGATTGTTCCAAACCTAAAGGATATATAACTATAACCTGATTAATTAACTCATTAACTAAATTTAGCACCTGGCAAACCATTTCCTGGCAATGCTATAAAGCAGACAGAATGATTAAAGACTGCATTTTAAGCTATATTCTTTCTTTAGTCAAATGCACTGAAAGATGTATTTATAAGGAGAGATTGGAGATACTCCTTAGAAATAGCCATGGAGCCAATGATGTTACATTCTCTAGGGGAGACTGAGATATATTTGGCTTTGGACCAAGCTCTTTAAAGAGGATGGCAGATGTCTTTTCAAAGGCAAATGCGGTCGAATCAAAAAAAGATTGATGGTTGACTTGAAGAAGTCCTAAGCAAGGCCCTTCCTTTCCTCCCTGCCTCCCAGAAACATCATAATGCCAGAGCCAATCTGGTATGCTTAGCTGGTGCAAGGTACCAGTTCTAACACCAACACTGTTTTAAAAAACTAATTTAGGGAATGACCTTTTTCTAATGAAAAACAAAAAAGAAATTAACTACCAAATAAGAAGCAGGTGGATGCAGAATCACATTTTCAAAAGTGTGCATGAAACATGTTTAAAAATCATCACTTGCATTTAAATAGAAACAAAAATGTGGTGTGCATGGTTTGCCATTGTCCTTTTCCCAGGACTGAGAGACAAAAACCTTTCTCCTTAAACAGAACATGAGCTGGAAAGCCCTTTAGCAGAAGATGTCTTTAAAATGCAAGACAGGGCTTCTCAAACATAATTCAGATCATGAAGATAAGGTCCAGAGTGCTCCAGAAGGATGCTTTGTCTGGGGTGATCTCCAGAAACATTTGGGGAGGGTCTTGCAATATAGCCTTTGACAATAACTGTGATGAAGACAGTGGCAGGGCTTTGCTTAGCTCAGTGGTGAGATTCAGCCAGTTCGCACCTATTCGGGAGAGCCAGTTGTTAACTTTCTAAGCAGTTCAGAGAACTGGTTGTTGGAAGAAATCTCATTTTGTTTTTTTCCACTTTACAAGGCTAATCCTGTAAGGAAGGCAGGAAGGAAACATTCTGGTGTTTCTAGCCTAATCTTCATTGCCCTGCTTACAGAAACTGCCTCTCCAGTAAACCCTTATTACATTGTAATACCTAAGGCGAAGCACCCATTGATGTGAGTGACATTGAGTTGGCCATGCCCATCCAGTCACATGACCACTGAGTCCCCCCTACCCAGCTGGTTATTAGGGCAGAGAACCAGTTTTTAAATTATTTGAATCCCACCACTGGCTTAGCTCTTTGATTTCCTCCAAATACATAATTGTCATGGAGCAAAGTTTATTTTCAAAGAAAACTGCAATGCCTTCCTGGATATTGGATTTTTGGAACTGCTTTTCTTTTCATCTGAGTCTAATCCCTTTCTTGTGGAGAACACAAGTAAAGTACCCTCACTTAGGCCACGTTTTCCTAGCTATTTATCAGGATATGAATTCCCAAATGGAGATATTCAATAGGATTAAAACTATTAAACCCTACACTTTGCAGCATTTTAAAAACTAGGCCAACAGTAGAACAAGAGCAGCAAAAGGTACAGCACAATTATAGTTTATTAAAATCCTGGCTGAGCAAAGAGTTTTTGTCTGGGGATAAAAGCAGAATTGGGGATAAAAAACAAAATACTTTGGCCATCTAATGACAAGGAATGACTCACTGGAGAAGAGCCTAATGCTGGGAAAGATTGAAGGCAAAAGAAGAAAGGGATGGCAGAGAATGAGGTGGCTGGAAGGAGTCACTGAAGCAGTAGGCGTGAGCTTAAATGGACTCTGGGTGATGGTAGAGGACAGGAAGGCCTAGAGGAACATTGTCCAAGGGGTTGCGATGGGTCAGACACGACTTCGTAACTAACAAAAACACCAACAACAAAAATAGAATTAGCATCAATCCTTCCTACTGAGAATGTAGGAATTCGAGAATCATTTCACCTTGTTGGCTTCCTAGAGAATCCCTAGCAAATGTGACATCTCCAGGATTGTTAAAACCTGAGCAGGTACATAAAAACAAGGGAAAGTCTCTCAGAGTATTTTAGGAATGGATTCCATCGAACTCCAAGATGGAACCTTAACAGTTATCTTTTCCTTACAAGAAAGCTGTGGTTGGTTACAAAGAATAGCATCAGTGACTCACACACTGTTGCTTCTCATGGTCCATCACTAGAGGCTACAGCGCTTGGGTTGATCAGAATGGAAGATCAAAAAGTGGCAAAAATTGTCAACTTTTTGAGGTAGATGGAATAAGGAAACCAAAATTATGACTGCTAACAACTTTTATGATAAGGTTACAGTAACAGAATCTTAACAAGTCTCAATGTGCTTTCCCCCTCCCTCCCTCCTTCTCTCTATCTAATAAAGAGAAAGAGAAAGAGAGAGTCATGTCTGAAATACTTTATCAAATTAAATTTTTGCCCTAGACTCAAATCTCTTTTATCTGGCTGTTGTCTTGGTTGAGGCTCTTACTCCAGTTCCTCAAGGTTGCTCTTACAGTCCATTGGCTGTAAGCCAGCCAAGTAGCTTAGTTTGATACGTGGAGCCAGACAACTGCAGATCTTTCAACCATGACTTAGCATGGTGCATGAACTCAGCCCTAATGTTCCAGTGCATTTGTCTATGGAGATTCTCAGTCATCCAAGTCATAGTTGTCCCAAAGGTGCTTTTTCAGGATGCAATTGGACTTTCTTAATTTTCTTTGGAGCTGTTTTGCTTCTCATCCAAGAAGCTTCTTCAGCTCTGAAGAAGCTTCTTGGATGAGAAGCGAAAGAAATGTTTTCAAAGAAAAACAAGAAAGTTCAGTCGCCTCTTGAAAAAACACCTTTGGTTCCAATGCATTGTTGAAGTAATGCCAGGTTGCATTCATTAAAGTGCAACTGGATGTACAGAATATCAGCTGAACAAGGATTTCCAGGAATGATAAAAAGGAATATCCAGATTCCAATCCTCTTTATTTTAAATGTGATTCTTGGTATTGTTTTGCAAATGAAAATCCAGTGTTGAAAAGATTCCTTCCGTCCTTCCCCTTTCTTGGTCTACTCCCCTTCCCAGAAACAGGTCCCAATCTTCCTTCCACTTGTCAATCATTTTGCATTTTAGTGTTCTTCCTACATTGCCACATTCCAGCCATCCAAGATCAAACATGACAGTGGGGGCCAAAAGGTGTAATTTGAAAAGCTTCTGCATTAAGCCTTCCAAGCTTCTGACAACAGTAAAAAAATAAGCTAAAAAATATCCCTTGTTTTAGTTTCCGTAGTGTGTATTTTTTTAATGGAGCTAATTTAATGAGAATACACCCCAGTGTTAATAAGTATCACTTTGTGGTGCATTACGCAGCCTGGGGAGTGGCACCCCAGAGCCTCCCAGGTTTACTGGAGAATTTGAAGCATGTGTATAATTAACTAGGAGCAAAAGCAGGACTTATAGGAAGTGGTTTTCACCTCCCTCTTGGTCTGGAGAAGAAAAAAGTCCTACAGATCATCCCTTGCAGTATTGCTTGATTTGGAAACAGATAGGACAGTTGGTGCTAAACTGTGGCTTACTGAACAAACCAGTGAGCTCTGTTCACATGTACTGGTGACCCAACAGCCATGGTTTGTATACCAAAATAACTGGATTCACATATGCTAAACCCAACCAATTAGATCTTTTCAGTGGTGGGATTCAA
This sequence comes from Thamnophis sirtalis, assembly GCF_051295495.1. Classification (NCBI taxonomy): domain Eukaryota; kingdom Metazoa; phylum Chordata; class Lepidosauria; order Squamata; family Natricidae; genus Thamnophis; species Thamnophis sirtalis. The sequence goes on along the minus strand of NW_028261385.1, from coordinate 102,113,576 downwards.
ATGTTTTTACTACTGGTTCTGTGGGCGTGGTTTTGTGGGCATGGCGTGGCTTTGTGGGTGTGACTTTGTGGGCATGGCAGGGGAAGGATACTGCAAAATCCCCATTCCCTCCCCACCCCACTAACCTGCTTTCCAGCTCCGTTCTCCTGTTCAGGGAAACAAAAGAAGATCAGCTGGGAGGCAGCAGCGGCGGGGCCAGCCTATTTGCCGGTTCTCTGAACTACTCAAAATTTCCGCTACCGGTTCTCCAGAACCTGTCAGAACTGGCTGAATACCACCTCTGGATCTTTTAAGAAAGGACAAAAGTACCCCTGGATTTCAGGCTATATGTATCAGTAACTATTCCTCAGAAAATTGGAAGAAGATTATAATCTGGATTGTAACACATTTTTTTCCTGGCTTCAATATTATCATCATATAGACTCTCTCTTTCTTTCTCCCTTTATTTCGGCTTCCGGTAGACTTTTAGCCTTTCTCTTCTTTCCAGTACAAGATTTATGTACTTAATCATTTACAATATAAATCTACTTTGATCTGTTCAGAAATAAGCCCCATTGCATCCCAAAAGTTTTACTCCTAGAGAAGCAGCATAGGTTTTCAGCCTTCACCTTCACCTTAAAAATGCAAATCTTTAACACTGAGTTGCACAGAAGCCAAGAAGGGATGATGGTGTAAGGTGCTAACCTATTAGAGCAATCTCCAGGCAATCTTTCTCTGTTCCGATGAGTCACTCTGAAAAAGATGTGGAACCAGTTTTTATAGAGCTTGCCCGGGACTGAGAATTATATATTTGAATTATATGTTGTAAAACCTGCTTCCAACCAATCCCTCTTTCTTGTAAATGATACATTTTTTCGCCTAAAGTTTTTAACTGCACTGGTAGAAGATTGGGTTACCTCCCCAACACAGTTTAATTGTGGTGGGGTGGAGGTGTTAATGGGCTTGGGTACAATTGGGACAGCACAATGGTGGGTTTACCAGTTGGAATGGACCCAGCAGTGTCCTTATGGATGTGCGCAGTATGCATGCACACATGTGCAGCATGCACATATGTCTTAGTGCCTCTGTGATGCTCCAGGTGCTCCACATGCGTGGAAGCGCAGAAGCCTTAAAACACAAGTAAGGAGCTTGAGCGGGTGGGTGGGCCCTCCGGAGCAACATACCGGAATGGTGTCTGGTGCTCCGGGCTGGCTCCGGTATGCCTGTACCAGGGCGTACCACCTGCAATCCACCACTGGGACAGCAGAAACGAGAGTTTATTAATCCCCTCTTCTTGAAAGGCAGCATCTTCCAGCTCCAACTGAGTTCCCCACTTGTGGAATTCAGAACAAATGAGGAAATATAACAGAATGACAGCCTTGGAGATCTTCTAGTTCAACCCCCTGTTCAGGCAGGAAATCTCAGATTAAAATCCTTACCAAGCTGTGAATGTCTTTAGTAGTGCGATACATAACCAGTGTGGCAGTAGGGTGCTTTGGGGAGTCCACCAGTTGTCTGCCTGGAGTAGTCTTAGGGCTGCAGTAACACCACATCAGTCTGACTTGAGGGCACCTAGCAGTCCCTCAGTCGGCTGTGAGACAACCTGCAGATAATACAATAGCAGAGTTGGAAGGGACCTTGGAGGTCTTCTAGTCCAACCCCCTGCCTAGGCTGGAAACCCTATACGATTTCAGACAAATGGCTATCCAACATCTTCTTAAAAACTTCCAGTGTTGGGACATTCACAACCTCTGGAGGCAAGCTGTTCCACTGATTAATTCTTCTGTCAGGAAATTTCTCCTCAGTTCTAAGTTGCTTCTCTCCTTGATTAGTTTCCACCCATTGCTTCTTGTTCTGCCCTCAGGTGCTTTGGAGAATAGTTTGACTCCCTCTTCTTTGTGGCAACCCCTGAGATATTGGAACACTGCTATCATGTCTCCCCAGTCTTTCTTTCTATTAAACTAGACATACCCAGTTCCTGCAACCTTTCTTCATATGTTTTAGTCTCCAGTCCCCTAATCATCTTTGTTGCTCTTCTCTACACTCTTTCTAGAGTCTCCACATCTTTTCTACATCGTGGTGACCAAAACTGAATGCAGTATTCCAAGTGTGGCCTTACCAAATGTATTATAAAGTGGTATTAACACTTCACATGATCTTGATTCTATCCCTCTGTTTATGCAGCCTAGAACTGTATTGGCTTTTTTGGCAGCTGCTGCACACTGCTGGCTCATATTTAAATGGTTGTCCACTAGGACTCCAAGATCTCTTTCACAGTTACTACTATTGAGCAAGGTACCACCTATACTGTACCTTTGCATTTCGTTTTTGTTGCCTAAATGTAGAACCTTACTCTTTTCACCATTGAATTTCATTTTATTAGATAGTGCCCAATGTTCAAGTTTGTCAAGATCCTTATGTATCTTTAGCCTATCTTCTAGAATGTTGGCTATTCCTGCCAGCTTGGTGTCATCTGCAAATTTGATGAGTTCCCCATTTATTCCCTCATCCAAATCATTGATGAAGAAGTTGAAGAGTACTGGGCCAAAAACAAAGCCTTGGAGTACTCCACTGTATACTTCCCTCCATGAATATGCAGTTCCATTGAGGACTACATGTTGAGTGCAGTTGGTCAGCCAGTTACAAATCCATCTGGTAGTGATGCTGTCTAACCCACATTCTTCTACTTTATCTAGTAGTAGCTTATGGTCTACCTTATCAAATGCCTTACTGAAGTCCAAGTAAACTATATCGACGACATTCCTCTGGTCCACTAATTTTGTCACATTATCAAAGAATGCAATAAGATTAGTCTGACATGATCTGTTTTTGACAAATCCATGTTGGCTTTTGGCTATTACTTTATTTGTTTCTAGGTGTTCGTTAATTCATTGCTTGATTATCTTTTCCAGAATCTTTCCTGGTATTGAGGTCAGGCTAATAGGTCTGTAGTTTCCTGGATCTATTTTTTTTCCTTTTTTGAAGATAGCAATTACATCAGCTCTTTTCCAGTCCTCTGGTAGTTCCTCGGTGCTCCAGGATCTCTGAAAGATATAGTTCAGTGGTTCTGAGATCTCGTCTGCCAGTTCCTTCAGAACCCTGGGGTGTAATCCATCCGGTCCTGGTGATTTGAACTCATCTAGGGTAGACAAGTGCTCACTTACCATTTTCTTCCCTATTTCAACTTGTTTCCTAATCTGATTTTTGTGGTGCTGTTTTTGATAGGTTGGACTGTTTTATCCCTTGGTGTAAAGACAGATGCAAAACATGAGTTAAATAGTTCTGTTTTCTCCCTGTTGCTTGTCACTTTCTTGCCACTTTCTCCCAGCAATGGACCAATTGTTTCCTTAACTTTTTTCTTGTTTTTAACATGTTGGAAGAAGCTTTTTTTGTTATTTTTTACTTTTGTGGCAAGCCTTTCTTTATTGTGAGCCTTAGCTTTCCTCACTTCATCTTTACATGCTCGGGATGTTTGTTGATATTCTCCCTTAGTTTTGTTCCCCCCCTTTCCACTTTTTATACTTATCTTTTTTGTCTTTCAATTTGTCAGATAGTTCTTTATGCAGCCATGCTGGTTTCTTTTGGGAGCTGTTATTTTTCTTCTTCATTGGCATTGTGCTAGACTGGGCTTTTGTAATCTCATTTTTCAAAATTTCCCAAGCTTCTTGAGAATACCCTTGAGGATTCTCATTCATGGAATTTTTCCCAAGCTCTCTCTAAGTTTATTGAAATTAGCTCTCTTAAAGTCCAAGACTCTAGTTTCACTTTGTTCTACTACTTGTATTTGCATAATGTTGAATTCCAATATTGTGTCTAAGTGTGTGCTGTTTCCGCCCAGCTTGATAGTGCTGCCTTGCAGCCTGTCAAACACCTCCAGAGGGCCATCTAAATTCCAATTACCAGGCATACATCAATAGTAATTTTGCCCATTTGTCAGGGGGAGAGGACCTGATACCATGCTATGGAATTAAGCATGACACTCTGCTATTGCCTGAAGATTCATTATGTGAATCTGGCTCTCTAGAGAAGGCTCTAATGCTGTGAAAAGTGGAAGGAAAGAGGATGACCAGCAGCAAGATGGATAGATTCAGTTCCAGCAGCAATGGGCACACCTATGGGAGTCCTGAAAGATTGTCACAAAGTAAAAATCTATCTATGTGGTTGCTAAGAGTCAACACAAACTTAATGACACATAATCAGTCAATGGCTGCAGATTAAGGAGTTGTTAAAAATACCTCCTTTAATTTAATTAATTCCTTCCTTCACCGCCAGTTCATTTTAAGAGCTCATTCATAAAAAAACCAATGTTGTGCTTTGTACATGTTCTTGACTACATGCTGTTTTCTTGGCAAGATTTCTATTTAGGCCTTTGTTTCCCTCTGTCTCAAATGTTTGTGCTAGTCTAGTGAAGAGAAAGACTAGGGGAGACATATAGCAGTGTTCCAATTCTTGAGGGGCTGCCACAGAGAGGAGGGACGTGTCAACCTATTTTCCAAGGCACTTGAAGGCCAGACAAGGAATAATGGATGGAAACTGATCAAGGAGAGATTCACCCTGGAAATAAGGAGACATTTTCTGACAATGAAAACAACCAACCAATGGAACAGAAGTTGCCTTCAGAAGTTGTGGAAGCTTCATCAGTGGAAGCTTTCAAGAAAAGACTGGAATGCCATTTGTCAAAAATGGTGTATGGCCTGCTTGGGTGGAGGGTTGAACTAGATGGCCTACAAGATCCCTTCCAACTCTGTTAATCTGTATCGGTTTTTGTGTCTCTACTTTTGACATGCCTTTCATAGTCTTTTTAAAGACTGAAAATATAACGCTAGTGAGCTGTATTAGTCTTAGGTGCATGCCCATCCAGGATTATAATACCTCACTTATAACAATGGCTTTTCTTTGAGAGAAACATATTGGAGGAGAGGGGGGAGGAGTTTACAGGTTTTGCTTTGTTAAAAACTATGTATAGACCAGTTTAAAGTTTGCATTATTATTTGGGTGTTTTTACTTATAAACTGATGGGAAGCAAAGCCCCCAAGTTGTTTTCCAGAATTAGTCAGAGGAAGCTTTAGAGAATGTATGTGAAGAAATAAAATTAAGGGGCCATGGGAATCAGAGGAAAGTTGCTTGTTCTTCAGAAATATACACAAGCCGATCAAAATTGCCCCCCTGGTTTAAAATGACATCAAATGCTTATACCATAGACTAGAACTTTGCTGAGAAACCTGAAGGATTGAGATAAAACGATCACAAGGAAGAGCAACATAGTTCTTTATTAGGATACATACATTAAGTAAATCCAATAAATAACAACCCAAGATGGTTGCCATGTCCTGTTCTTATGTTGAAAAGTCCTATCATCGTAGAGGGAATTAAACTAATTTGAGCACATCATTTTAATGGTCCTTTTCATGCAAAACATCCTTAAAGCAATACTATATGTTTCTCCAGTTCTATGATCTGCTCTTTCTTTTAAATGAACAGTTGAGTTTTATTCAGAAAAAATCTTTTAATAAATAAGCCTATTTTATTTCAAATCTGAAAAAGTATGGTACAGTCTATATTACAACATGAAACAATGCCATATGCTATGTTTTCAGTTTTGGTGTATTTCTCCCCCCCCCCTTCCAGTTGCATAACTATTGTAGAAATTATTAATGTCCTCCGTTTGCTAGCTCTGTTATCTTTCTGTGCTTAAGGGCAAATATCTGCCATTCTTCCCTGTCTCCTTAATAGCATGTCAGAGACTCAGTAAGGCATTAATACCTGGTGCCAGAAATTGGGAAGAAGAGTGCTTCTTGGTTTGACAAATCTATCAAAACTGAGTTTGACCATTGATGGTTTTTTTCATTGAGCAAATTTGTGTAACTGTCTGAGGAGCTAACCCATTGCACAAATTTCCACAAGTAACTTGACATATTGCCTCTTGGTTGCCTCATCCAATTATTCCACCCATCATTAAGGCTAACAGAATGAAAGAGTGATATTTTATATCAAGATCATTTGCTGTACTATTTCTATTTTTCATGCAGCCTTTTAAAATTTCCTATCTTAGGCACTTATGGATTTTTACTTTTATCTTTCGCCATTAATATTTACCACCAAGGGACTGAGAATCAGGAAGAAGTCCCAGTTGTCTAGTTCATATTTATAATGATATTAGAGGAATTTGCTCAAAAAGTCCAGTGTTATTATTATTCAATTGTATCACAGCGTCCAGTTGTTTTGCCGGATTTGGCATTGATTACTAGTTGGGCCCCACCCAGGGGCCTAGGACGTCGTAACGTATTTTCGTAATATGCGTGCAGATCCAAGCAGTGCAGCTTTTTGCATTTGACTGATGGTGATTTTGTCAATTTTAACTGTTTTAAATGTATTTCCAGTGCTTTTGGAATAGCACCCAGTGTGCCAATTACCACTGGAATTACCAGTGCTGGTTTGTGCCATAAGAGCCGAGGTGGCGCAGTGGTTAAATGCAGCACTGCAGGCTACTTCAACTGACTGCAGTTCTGCAGTTCGGCTGTTCAAATCTCACCGGCTCAGGGTTGACTCAGTCTTCCATCCTTCCGAGGTGGAAGCAATATGCTGACTTTGTAAACCGCTTAGAGAGGGCTGAAAGTCCTATGAAATAGTATATAAGTCTAACTGCTATTGCTATTGCTACAATAGTTGAATTTCGATCTTTAAGTCCTGGTATTTTGAAATTTTTTTTATGTTCCTTCTCGTCGACCCTGCTATCCCCTGGTATTGCGATGTCTATGATTGTAACCTTATTTTTTTCAACCAGTGTGATGTCTGGTCTATTATGCGCCAGTATTTTGTCCGTTTGTATGCAAAAATCCCACAAGATCTTGACCATCTGATTTTCGGTGACTTTTTCAGGCTTATGTTCCCACCAATTTGTTGCTGTTTTAATATTATAATTTTTGCACAAATTCCAATGGATCATTTGTGCTACTGAATTGTGCCGCAATTTATAATCAGTCTGCATGATTTTTTTTTTTACAGCAGCTAAGTATGTGATCAACAGTTTCATCAACTTCTTTGCAAAGTCTGCATTTGGCATCATCAGAGGATTTTTCAATTTTGGCCTTAATGGCATTTGTGCGGATAGCTTGTTCTTGCGCAGCCAGGATTAGTGACTCTGTTTTTTTCTTTAATGTACCTGTTGTTAACCATAACCATTTTTTCACTGTCCACTTTATCTTTTATTTTTTCCAGAAATTGGCCATGCAATGTTTTGTTCTGCCAACTCTCCATTCTTGATTTTATCACATCTTTTCTGTATTCTTGTTTCGTCTGTTGGGCCTTCAGTAGATTTTTGTTCTTTACTTCGATTAATAGATATTCTTGACTTTCTTTTAAATAATCAGCCAGTGCATGTTTTTCTTCTTCAACTATTTGCTTCACTTGTAATAATCCTCTGCCACCTGATTTTCGGGGCAGATAAGTCTATCAGTATCACCATGTGGATGTAAACTGTAGTGCATTGTCATTAGTTTCCTGGTTTTTCGGTCCAAAATGTCCAAATCAGCTTGTGTCCAGTTAACTATACCAGCTGTGTATCTTATAACTGGTATTGCCCAGGTATTTATGGCCTTGATTGTATTTCCACCATTCAATTTAGATTTCAAAATTTTCCTAACTCTGTTGGTGTACTCTCGCCTGACAATAGTTTTTACTTCTCCATGCTTGATATTATCCAACTGCAGAATGCCTAAGTATTTGTAGGCTTCATTTTCGTTGCATTTAATTAGTTGGCCATTGGGCATTTCAATTCCCTCACATGCAGTGATTTTGCCCCTTTTTATGGATACAGTGGCACATTTTTCCATGCCAAACTCCACTGAAATATCGGTGCTGAATACTCGGACTGTGTTTGTCAATGATTGGATTTCTATTTCTGACTTTCCATAGAGTTTCAAATCATCCATATATAGAAAATGCAAACTTTTTTCAGCTTCTTTGGCTGTTTGGTAGCCTAATTTCATTTTTTTTAAAGATTACTGATAGTGGGATCATTGCGATGATGAAGAGAAGAGGTGAAAGTGAATCATCCTGGAAAATTCCTCGCTTGATATTAACTATTCCATAGATCTCATTTCCTACTGCCAACTCAGTTCTCCATTGTTTCATCGCCTTTTCAGTAAAGGATGTAATATTTTTGCTAATGCCAGTTGTTTCTAAGCATTTTATGATCCAACTATGTGGCAGTGAGTCAAATGCCTTTTTGTAATCAATCCAGACCATATTCAAGTTCGTTTTTCTGTTCTTACAATTTTCTAATATCATTTTATCAATTAGGAGCTGATCTTTTGTGCCCCTGCTCCTTCTTTTGTTGCCTTTTTGCTCTACTGGCAAGATGTTGTTTGTTTCCAAATAATCCATCATGTTATCTGCAATAATGCCTGTGAGTAATTTGAAGGTTGTTGGCAAGCATGTTATTGGTCTGTAGTTTTCAGGTGTTGTTCCTTTAGTTGCATCTTTCTGAATCAAGTATGTTTTTCCAGCTGTCAACCATTCATCAATTTGTAAAATTTCATTTAGTTGCCTGGCCAATATTGCATGTAAACTGGTCAGATATTTGAGCCAGAAACCATCTAATTGGTCCTTTCCAGGTGATGTCCAATTATTTACCTTTTTTACTTGATTTTTGATCATCTCAGTTGTTATTTCTAATACTTGCATTTGTTTGTTGCCAATGCTTTTCTCAAAGTCATGTATCCACTTTGCTTCCTTATTGTAGTCCTTTGCATTTTCCCACGATTCTTTCCAGAATTCAACTGTGGCCTGCTTTTCTGGTTTTTCACTTTTGGTGTCACCATTCACATTAAGACTTTGATAAAAACGCCGTTGGTTTGATCGAAATTGCTGATTTTGTTTATATTGGATGATTCGTGCCTCATATCTTTCAATTTTTCTAGCTGTTGCTGTTATCCGCTGTTTTACAATCTCTACAGCTTCATTGATGTTTCTTGTATCCAATCTATATCGTCTGATTAGCTGATCTATGGTTTTGTTATTTTTAAGCCGTTGCTCATGCATGTTCTTTAAGTTATTAGCATCTGCCCTTAATTTTTTGACTTTTTGTTCTAATTGGATTTTCCACTTTAGCTTTGATGCTTTTTCTGTTGTGTGACTAGGTACTCTGATTTTAATACCTAGTTCATTAGTGACTATTACAGCTGCACTGTACATTAACTGGTTCATTTCCAAGATGGATCCTGATTCAATTGTTGAAAACACTGCATTAACCATTTTCATGATAGGGGCCAAAATTTTCTTAGGCACAGTTTTTAGTGATGGTAAACGTTGTCTTTCCTCATTAAGCAGAAAATGCTCCATGATCTTATCCTTCAATTCTTTTTGTTTTTGAGTTAGTTCATCAGTTGGTTCAGTGATAACTGGTTCTAGTGGTGGTGGTGTTATTTCCTCCCCGAGAGCTTCTTCTGGGAGTTCTACTATAATGTCTTTAGTTGTGTCTTGAATATCAGTTATTTCCGCTTGTGATATTGTTTCTTTGGTTTTGCAATTTGCCTGAATTTCCTCAAGTTCAACTTCACTAAACACTTTATTCCGTATAATAAATCGCCTTTGATCTGCTAGTCGTTGTTCACTAACATTTGAATCTGGATATTGTTGTTTCCATAATTCATACATTCGCTTTAAATAACCTCTTTTTTCTGGCTCTGAGTTGTAGTAATAGGCCATTATAGCACGGTTTTCATCTGCACTATATTTTTGTCGTTTTGTTGGCTGGTCCACTTGTAGCCCACTTGTCGATGGATGTCCAGGGACCTCAACATCCGCCGCGGCCCTTGTTAACCCGCGCGACGACTGATGCGGTATAAAATTTTTATTCGTTTCTTTCACCATATTGTATGGGTTGGCGGGTTTTTTTATGGGGCCAGTTGCTAACCTGACCCCAATCCTCCTCCTTTCTCATCCGGGCTTGGGACCGGCAACAGCGTAGTTGTTGTTGTTGTTGTTGTTGTTGTTGTTGTTATTATTATTATTATTATTATTATTATTCAATTGTATCACACCGGCGAGTTGTTTCACCGGATTTGGCATTGGTTACTAGTCGGGCCCCACCCAGGGGCCTAGGACGTCGTAACGTATTTTCATAATATGCGTGCGGATCCAAGCAGTGCGGCTTTTTGCATTTCACTGATGGTGATTTTGTCAATTTTTAACTGTTTCAAATGTAATTCCAGAGCTTTTGGAATAGCACCCAGTATGCCAATTACCACTGGAATTACCACTGCTGGTTTGTGCCATAGTCGTTGAATTTCAATTTTTAAGTCCTGGTATTTTGCGATTTTTTCATGTTCCTTCTCGGCGACCCTGCTATCACCTGGTATTGCTATGTCTATGATTGTGGCCTTATTTTTCTCAACCAGTGTGATGTCTGGTGTATTATGCACCGGTATTTTGTCTGTTTGTATACGGAAATCCCACAAGATCTTGATCATCTGATTTTCGGTGACTTTTTCAGGCTGATGTTCCCACCAGTTTGTTGTTGTTTTAATATTATAATTTTTGCAGAAATTCCAATGGATCATTTGTGCTACTGAATTGTGCCGCAATTTATAATCAGTCTGCGTGATTTTTTTTACAGCAGCTGAGTATGTGATCAATAGTTTCATCAGCTTCTTTGCAAAGTCTGCATTTGGCATCATCAGAGGATTTTTCGATTTTGGCCTTAATGGCATTTGTGCGGATAGCTTGTTCTTGCGCAGCCAGGATTAGTGACTCTGTTTCTTTCTTTAATGTACCTGTTGTTAACCATAACCAAGTTTGTTCACTGTCCACTTTATCTTTTATTTTTTCCAGAAATTGGCCATGCAGTGCTTTGTTCTGCCAACTCTCCATTCTTGATTTTATCACATCTTTTCTGTATTCTTGTTTCGTCTGTTGGGCCTTCAGTAGTTTTTTGTTCTTTACTTCAATTAATAGATGTTCTTGACTTTCTTTTAAATAATCAGCCAGTGCATGTTTTTCTTCTTCAACTGTTTGCTTCACTTGTAATAATCCTCTGCCACCTGATTTTTGGGTTGTGGTTGTTGTTGTTGTTGTTGTTGTTGTTATTATTATTATTATTATTATTATTATTATTATTATTATCATCAGTGTCACTGCCCCTTCATTTAATAATCAAGAAAGAAAGCACTCAACTCCATATTTCAGAATTAAGTGTACTTTTACTGGCTACAAATGATTAGAAGCAAAGCAAAGCTGAATCTGAATAAAAAAGCACGAAAGCAATAGATATCAATACAAGATTCATTCCCCTCCCCTTGGTACCCCAGTCCATAGTCCAATCATATTTCACCCAACTGTCAGGTGGGAGGCATCTTCAAAAATCATCATCAGGATGGAATGCTGGACAGTTGGCCTTGGCGGGAAACTCCCTTCCTCCACATGTGCAAAGAGATGGTTAGAATAACTCCCTAATAAACAGCCCTCCAGTACAGAATGATTCCCTTCCCAAATACCATGCCCCCCTCCCTGTTTCAATGGCAGCCGAAAAACAGCAGCGAATCAGAGGCTGACAATCAGTTTGTTCTGTCCTGTCATAACTCATGCCCTCCCATACCTAAATAGATAGCTTAAAAATATTTTTTTCTTTTTCTTTTTATAAACTAATCAGTGAAAGAAAAACAATCAATCGCCAATTAATAACATGCTCCATGCCTTGTTTTCCAACTTTGTTAAGTCCTTCAAAGTAGATGGTCTCCAGAGCTTTGTTGCATTCTAGGAGCAGCCTCAACTCTGATTGGTTATAATGCCTGGCATTATGGTCACTGTCTTGTCCAGCTGTTTTGACTGAGGTTGTTGGCCTCTATGTTCTCTGCTAGTCATGAATTGTTGGTTTTTGTTTTGTTTGTTGTCATTTATGTTTACTAAGCTTTAATCAGCAGCCAGTCTATGAGTCTGTAAGAAGTCGGATCAATCAGTGATCAACCAACGATGGCATCAACCACCAGCTGACTCACATGACCTCCAGCCAGGGTGAGCTCACCACCAGATGACCTTCATGTGATGTGACCAGTTGTTCAGGTAACCACTGACCACATAAAACCTATAAAGACCAAAGAGAATTGAAATAAGACACTGCAGCTGAAGTTCTGCTGATGATATTACCTAGCCTGGTGGTGAAACGTTCAGAAACAAAGCAACAAGCTTGCAGAATAAACCATCACCACCAAGCTTGTAATTAATCCAAGAATGATGTGTTATGTGAAAGATTTATCATCAATTCTAGAAACTTATGCTCCATTCAGCCATCATGTTTCCCAGCAGGTACCATTTTGGATTCATGTTCCCCTTGTTTTCTATTGTCTACCCAGAGTCTTGCAAAGCTTCCCTTCCTGTTCCTTAATTTTCAAACACATCTTTAAATTACATTGTTACTTTGCTTCTAGAACCTTAAAGATCAGTTCTTCTTTGCCACAAAGTTTTTGTAGACATAAAGGGGAAAGTAGGAAAGAACAAGCAAATCTATTGTCTACTGCTTTGATTATTGAAGCACGGAACTATATTGGTACGTGGAGTGGGAGAGAGAGGAGGGAAAAAAAGGGAAGAGTCTTTATTAGTGCCAAATGAGATAATGAGGGAAGTGGGAGTTGGTTGGCATCCAGGTGTGCAAACATTGGGGGCAAAGCACAGGAACTATTGAAGAAAGAACAATTCCAAAAAAGAAAAGACAAGCACTAGTAGACCAGTTGATGCAGAAGCCAACCAACAAGATTTGCCTTCCCTGCAGGGATGGGAAGGGCAAGACTAATGACTAATCAGATCTCACAATGGCTGCAGTCCAGGTGAAGAACCAACAAGCCCCTTTGCTCAACCAACTGCAAACCCAGACTGGAATTTCTGAGGTTGGCTTAAGAATCAGCCAGCAGCAGCATTGGAGAGAAGGCTGTTGTGCGGAATTGCCATGAATCTCAGAATAAAAACAAGCTTTTGGCAATAAATTAGTAAAGTGACTTAGTTACGTAGGAGAAATGCATCAAAGAAAGATAAAAATATGTAGATGCTTAGATACAAATGAGAAATAATGACTGTTAATAGCAAAACAGTTCACTTAATTTGGTAGGGAAGATGATGATCAAGTGCTTGCTTAGTCTGTTGATGAAGAGCCAACTGAAGAGCCTGTTCATTGGTCTTGACATTCTTTAAATATTGGACTTAGGCTGAACAAATACTTAACTCCAGACAATGTCTTAAATTGAGGACAATAGGACAATCTTTAGAGCTGAACATTTGGCTAACATATTGTTGACCAAGCAGAAGTCCATTCTAAAAGGGAAACCATATTCCTTGAGGTTAGATAGATGGATTTTCTCCAGGAAACATGAAACCATGACTGCTCAGAAGATGCTCTTACCCATAACCTTGGTAGTTAGCCCACATGAGATAGATATCAAGAGAAACAGAGACCATATAGAGATTGGAGCCTTTGGAGGGTTATTTATGACAAGGCCTTATTTCTATCTTTTATTTCTATAGCCTCGTTCCCTAGGATGGTGATCAGGAACACCAATGTGCTCGAGGTGGTATTTTGCCAGTTCGCCCCAGTTCAGGCAAACTGTTAGTGGCAGCAGCAGGAGGCTCCACCCACCTGCCCAGATATCATCGCGGACGCTCTGCTTATGTGCAGAAATACTGTGCGCGCTCCTGGTTCTGAACTGGTAGTGAAGGTGTAAGAGGATTTTATGCCTGCAATGTGCCTTGTTACATCTTCTCTGAGACTCAGTGGACTTCTTCCTATGACTGATTTTATTTAACTTTAGCTTAGTTTGGGGCAGTGTCATGTGCTTATTTGCTCTGAAGCAAGACAGCTTGTTATAAAACAGACCACCAGCTTGGAGGCATTGTTTTGTATTTTCACAGGGTTCCTTAAGGGCCTGTCTTAAGATTTCCACTTTAGCATCCTTGATGTGACCTTTTTCCCCTTGGGTTTCATGCAGGGGGTTAAGGTGCATTTGCGTCTTCAAAATGCTCCAGAGAGATGATCATGGATCTCAAATCCAGCCAGCAAGGCAAGAGTTAATAAGCTTGTGACTGAAGAGAGTGCCGCATTATAAAGAATGGAATGGGACAAAGGGCAGAAGCAGAAGCAAGAGAAGCCAGGAACCTCGGTCAGAAACATTTTCTTTATCTTGCTCTGCCTCAGAACAAGCCTTTTATTGTCTTCCACTTTGGCAAAGTCAAGAAGCATATTTCCAATTAGGACAGCTCAGCTCAGCTCTCTTGACTTCCCTGGAGTTCACCTGACAGACACCATCTGTAGATCAGACTTTTAACAAACCTGCAAGTGCCTGCATGTAATTCTGCCATGCCCTTCCCTTGTCTTTTGCATTTTAGAATCACCATTAATCTTTAAAGGTCTTTTCTTATAGCTCCCATGGAAAAAAAAATCCTGAAATGGCTTGGTAATTTATCCCCGTGATTCACAATCTTGTCCTTGTGTGGAAGGAAGCTAGATCATCACTAAGCAATTACAGAATGAAATAATGTTTCGACTGAAGATCTCACCTCTAATAAGCTCTGTCCTCTTTCCCACATGAAGTATGGTTACTCTGAAGTTAGCATGCATGTTTGGATTTTCTCATTCCCATTCCACAAATTACAAAATGGGGAAGGAGAAATGGAGAAAGTATAAAATGGAGAAATGCAAATTTGTAGCTAATGATACACAGGAATTGCCTTCCTGTGGTGATGTCCCTATTTTGCCTACATTTGATGTACAGGTAGTCCTTGACTTACAACAGTTTGTTTAGTGCAGGGGCCCTTTGGAACGATCTACCCCCTGAGATACGGACCCTCCCCACTCTCTCGGCCTTCCGTAAGTCTGTTAAGACCTGGCTGTTCCGGCAGGCCTGGGGCTGTTGATCTTAATTGACCTTCAGCCCCATTAAGATCGAGTGCATGTTGTGTCCTTCTTTTAATTTGTTCCTGTCTTGTATTTTTAAACTTTTTAAATACTTTTAAACTGTTTTTATGTAAGCCACCCGGACTCCTTCGGGATTGGGCGGCATACAAATCTATTAAAATTGGAAAATTGGAAATTGGAGCATCAAGCCCGGGTCATCAAGGCATCGCAGATGTGATGTATCGGGACTTCCCCCCCTTTGTTAAACTGGAAGTAGGTGTGGCCAGCGCATGACACATCCAGCCCATAAGCCACGAGTTCGACAGCCCTGATTTAGTGACCCTTCAAAGTTACAAAAGCACTGAAAAAGTGGCTTATGACCATTTTACATACTTATGACCATTGCAGCATTTGTGTGGTCGTGTGATCAAAATTCAGATGCTTGGCTACTGATTCATATTTATGACGGTTGCAGGTTCCACGTTATGTGATCCCCTTTGCAATTTTCTGACAAAAAAAAGTCAACAGGGAAGCCATATTCACTTAACAACCATGTTACCAATCTAATAGCTGCAGTGATTCACTTAATAACTATGGCAAGAAAGGTCGTAAAATGGCACAAAATTCACTTAACAAATATCTTGCTTAGCAACAGAAATTTTGAACTCAGTTGAGGTCGTAAGTCGAGAACTATCTGTGGTGGTGGTAATCTTATAGCAATGTTGTTGGGGCACTTCTTTGTGATGTCTGAAATTGGTATGAAGTGACTATTCCACTGTACCATCAAATCAAAGCAGTTTATTATAGTCACTTAGATTTTAATTTTCAGATTGTCTTTATTTTTCTATTGCTATAACTAATATATCAAGGTCTTTCTTATTTGAAAGAGGATTGGAACACCGTTTATCATATGTTTTAGAAGACAGGTTGTGGCAAAACCAAACAGTAAATGTTTACTGTAAAAATTGCCAATGCACAACAAGGAAATAAAATGTACTTTTGCTGGAAATATGTAAACAGCTATCATTCATCCTGCAACAGTTAGGTTCAGGTTTCTCAATTAAATGCAAGTCAACCATGCAGGGACGATGTCATTCAGAAGTAAATGCCTTACTTGAGGGCTAATAGTGTTGAAGCTGAGAGGACATTCTTATAAATCATGTATAAATGCTATTTGCTACCTTGCATTTCAGAATGATGCAGAACTATTTAAACACATTTCACACTGGAATTAAGACCTGTTAATTAATTAAGACATTTTATTTGGTTAATCTGCCTTCAAATAAATTTATCAGATAATCACTTTTTAAAACCTTTTTTCAAATTTTCATATTGCCCCAAATCTCAATGAAACTGCTGTTTCAAGAAAAGATGGGGCAGCTTGTAACATAGTAAGTGCATGCCATTAGCTCGAAAATACATACCAAACTGAATCCAAGGACAGTAAAAAAAGAAAAGAAAAAGAGTGGGGCTTCAATCACATGGCCTTGGCTACTTTCTTGACTATTTGGTTCCCTCCAGGCAGAGATATCCCTTGTGGCCCTTGTTTCCTTTTTCCTTCATTCATGAAGAGAGATGAATTATGTAAATAGGCATAAATACAGGCAGTTTGGTGTAGTGGTTAAGGTGCTGGCCTAGAAATCAGAAGACCATAAGTTCTAGTTCCAATTTATGCATGGAAACTGGCTGGCTGATTTTGGGCTAGTTACTCTCTCTCTCAGCCCAACCCACCTGACGGTAAGTATTTATTTATCAATCAATTGAAGTTTAACAGCCCATCTCTCTCACAGACGGGTTGCTGAGATGGTGAAAATAGGAAGAGAAAGCTGTATCAGGTATGTTTGTGCCTTGAATTACTTACACAAATAATAAAGGAAAGATACAAAACAAACAAATAAATAAATAATATAGTTCCACAAATGTATGAGGGACACAAAAATTGATTTGTCCAAGTTTGGAAACTTGTTTCCAAGCGATTGGCAAACGATTGCAGAAAATACGACTTCAGCAATAGAGTGCTCAGTGCCTGGAACACTTTTCCTGATTCTGTTGTTAGTTCCTCAAACCCCCATATCTTTAACCTTAAACTGTCCACCATGGACCTCACACGTTTCCTAAGAGATCCCTAAGGGGGCATGCATAAGCACACCAATGTGCCTACTGTCCAGTAGTGGGATTCAGCCAGTTCGCACCTATTTGGGAGAACCGGTTGTTAACTTTCTAAGCAGGTCAGAGAACCGGTTGTTGGAAGAAATCTCATTTTGTTTTTTCCCCCATTTTACAGGGCTAATCCTGTAAGGAAAGCAGGAAGGAAACATTCTGGTGTTCTTTCTAGCCGAATCTTTATTGCCCTGCTTACAGAAATTGCTGCTCCCGTTAACCCTTATTACATTGTAACAGCTAAGGCAAAGCTCCCATTGACGTGAGTGATGTTGAGTTAGCCACACCCACATGGTCACATGACCACCAAGCCACACCTACCCAGCTGATCATTAGGGCAGAGAATTGGTTGTTAAATTATTTGAATCCCACCACTGCTACTGTCCCCATTCATTTTATGTGTTCATGGCCATATTATACTTATTTATATCCATCTATTTGTATCAATCTCATGCAATAATGTCCTTGTCTATACTAATACCTGTTACCTTGCACATGTTGACAAATAAATACATGAACAAAATAAATAAATATACTCTCCTGCTTTTTCAGCATTCACAAGAGTATGGGCTTAGGCTCTTTGCATCCCCACAATTCCACTGAATACAGTAAAGATTCTATGTCAAACAAACAAACAATCAAAACAAAACACTAAGACGGCAATCAAATGTAGTTTTTGGAACTTAGAGATGAGGAACCTCAAGTGGCAGGGCAACCAACCCACCACTATTGGGTCACTGACAGATAGTTGGTATAGCACACAAAATTTTGCATACCTTGAAACTGCTGTAGATTGTTTTTGGCTTCACAGAGTAAACCCCAGTTTAATTATAAATATATACCTGGATGGTTTTAGGCATCTATGTAAATGAGAGTGAGATGAAACCATGTTCATAGGGAGCATAGCACAGTTGTTGCCAGGGCTTGTTTGTCTTGATAGATACAAGCAAAGAGAGGCCCTTAGAAGTGACAGTGATTTATTTTACTTATTGAATTTATTTGCCACCCATCTCAACCATAAAGTAACCCTGGGCTGCTTACAATGTTAGAAAGAATTAAACAATGCAACAATATGAATATAATAAGAGTAGAACACTATAAAAACGTAAGTGCTGAAACTACCACCCTCCAGTAAATTCCGCCTAAGTAATTACTCATAATATCCTAGCAAGTTGTGAAGATGACAGTTACTGCATCTAATTAACAATCCAAAGAAGGAGAGAGATTGTTCTTTGCATATATTACACACCTTACTTTATGGCTCCTCCTACTGGTCTATGAAATAATTATTACTCCAGTATTTTGGAAAGGCATATTTAGATTTATTGAAAGATTCACAATAACAAGTGACAAAATAGGAAGCTCAATACCTGAGCCATTGGAATTTATGAGATCACATTACTGGGGGACATCTGAGTAGCCTTTTGTGAGGGAAGCAGTGGCAGAACTTGAGGGTAGAATTAAAGAGGGATATACCTAGAACAGGGTGTCAAACTCGCGGCATCACATTGCAATCACGTGATATATCTCAATATTTTCCCCTTTGTGGAGCTGGAGTAGGCCTACGGTGGCCACCAGTTGGACACCCCTGACCCAGAACCTCTACATAGTCATAAGTAAGCTAAGTTCCCCCTCCCCTTTGAATGCTGTTGACTCTTACCTACCGGTAACACTTAGCAGTGATAATTAACTATATTGCTGTACATAGGCTGTTCAGCAATAAATCAATTTATCTGGACCTTCACATCTGAACCTTATGTTTTGCACCTGGCACTTTTTTAATATTAGGAGGGAAACTATCTAGAGTTGCTTCCATCAATGAGGATCTGAATATATTTCCTGCCTCACTTCCTACTGTTAGTTCTTTCACAACTGCATATAATTCTGAGTTGACTTCTGAGAACTGCTGATTGTTTCCTGTTGAATAGAATAGACTAACAGAGTTGGAAGTAACCTTGAAGGTCTTCTAGTCCAACCCCTGCTTAGGCAGGAAACCCTACACCACTTCAGACAAATGGTTATTCAATATCTTCTTAAAAACTTCCAGTGTTGGAGTGTTCACAACTTCTGGAGGCAAGTTTTCCCACTGATTAATTATTCTAACTATCAGGACATTTCTCCTTAGTTCTAAGTTGCTTCTCTCCTTGATTAATTTCCACTCATTGCTTCTTGTCCTACCCTCAGGAGCTTTGGAGAATAGCTTGATTCCCTCTTCTTTGTGGCAGCCCCTGAGATATCGGAACACTGCTATCATGTCACCCCTAGTCCTTCTTTTCATTAAACTAGACATACCCAGTTCTTGCAACCGTTCTTCATATGTTTTAGCCTCCAGTCCCCTAATGGTTGCTGTTCTCTGCACTCTTTCTAGAGTCTCAACAAAACTGTAAGCCACCTCCAAAGTTTTGTGAAGAAGATGATTAACTTAGAGGACAAAGTGAAATGTTATCGAAAACCATAGGTCAACAGTCTAAATCTCAAAAATTGTGTGAAGGAACCTCTAAAATGACACACAATCCTTGTTCTGATCTCTCCTGAGAGTTTCTTCACTTGCACTCCAACAATTGTTTTGTTTGTTTCATTGCTTCCAGCTCTCTCTTAAATCAAGAAACTGATCTGATTCTGCAAGAAGAGTCAAGACAGTGAAAATGGTAACTGCCATTATTTCACAGACCAGCCTGGATTTCAAAAATATGACTGACAGATAAATTGGGAAGTCCTTCAAGATAGGAACCATCAGGCATTTGGGTCAGAGCATTTTAACCAGCCATCAGTGGTGGAATGTGCACCTGGAGAAGGAGTGGTGGGAAAACTTGGCAAGAGCACTATGGTTTCTCAGGGAGGAGGCAGTACATTCCAGAGAGCAGCCCAACATAAGAGACTGTGCTGTCCTGGACTGGATGGGAGATGAAGTTAGAGGTTTAGGATAGACACACCCTAGAATCTTTCAGATTATATTAATTAGGTTAGAAGGTTACAGCTTTAATCTGGCAAGAGTCTGTCTATTTGACATAAGCAAATAAAAAACTGGACTTAATTGGATTTGCACAGTATCATCTCTGGGCTTGGGCCTGACACTATCTACTCTTCACAAATTTATACTAGCAGCCAATCTATCCAGGTCAAAATCTGAAGAGAGCTCCCCTAATTTGCAATGGCTTCTGAATAGCATATTAATTCCTGCTTTATGGACAAAGCCAAACACAATTCGGACTATTCCTTAGATATTATGGAGGATAGAAATTCCTGAATCACTCTTAACTAGATATCCTCAGTATAAACACTGAAATCTCCTGGGCAAGAAGCCTAGGGTAATTCTGGACCATGCTCAAGACTCCTGGCTATTTCAGGGAAAGAGATTGATCAAACTATCATGTCTAACCAGCCAGATTCAGCAGCATGTCCTCAAAGTTGGCTGGTTTTCAGTTGGAGCAGCTGATCAACAAGATGGAATTTCTATAGCCCACAGTCATTTTACCTCCCCATGCTTCTGTTCTAACCTATTATAATAATGTTGTATGTTTATGGTTCTTTCACTAACATAAGGTGTCTCTCAGTCCTGCAGCTGTGTGGTTCAAAAGTACAAACCAATTCTGAGGTGTTTAATCTATGGTAGTCATTTGAATAGAAGTTATCGCAGTGATCAACAAATGAACAGCCTAACCACAACAGAGCTAATGAATATGTGTGCATGTATGAGACTTGTCCTTTGAATTGGACTTTGCCTTCTTCTGTGATCCTTCAAATCTGATTTTCTGAATCCAGGATTAAGATTCAGCAATGATAGTAATGTGTATTTCAACTTTTCCAGAAGTAATCAAAGAAGCCAACGTTAGGGCAGTATGAAGATTTGCTTTCATGGAACATAAGTAAGTCAGAATAGTGATCCTCCTCCTCTTCTTCCTCCTCCTCCTCATCTTCTTCCTCCTCCTTTCCCCCTCCTCCTCCTCCTCCTCTTCTTTTTCCTCCTCTTCCTCCTCCTCCTCCTCCTCCTCTTCTTCTTCTTCCTTCTCCTCCTCCTCCTCCTCTTCCTCCTCCATGCACATGCCCTACCTAATTAAAAAAAATCCAACCTGGGCTTCGGGGGGTGGAACTGCCGCCGTCGGGAGCTCAACAAAGCTCCTGCCAGGACTCTGGTTCGTATATCTTATAAGATCTATAGATATCTCCCCTTTCTGGCAGAAAGGGGCAGGGAGAAGGTCAGTCGTTAGGATCTCTTTGTAATTCATAGCTTTTCTTTTTGCTGTGAATGGAGAAGAGGTTCAACATTAGCTGAGCCTTTACTCCGGCCAGTTTTCTGCGCTGCCTTTTTTGCAGCCTAGGCAGATTGCCTCCCCCCCCAGGACAAAGCTAAGCTATTTAAAAGTCAATCCGGGCGGGGACCATTCCCGAGGAATTTCTTCTATTACTATTTAAAATACCAGCTTCAATTTCGCAAAAGGCTCCCTTTCTTTTTTAGCTGCGTCACAAGATGGCGATCTCGCAGCTTTTGTGTTTGATCTGACGTACTTAGTTAGCCCTACCCTCCTGAAGGCTTCTCCGTACTAATTGCTAAAAGATTAACTGAGGGGAGCAGAGACTTTGATTTTTGGCTCGCTTGATTGCTTGTCTTTTATTTTTATTCTGGAATGGCTCCCAAATCTAAACAGAAGCGCTTCCTTAATAACATATCTCCAAAAACTGCTATGAAGCCGCTACCCTTGTCTCCTACACCCTCCACGGGAGATTTGCTAACACAAGAATTCCTTCTCAAAACGCTTAATGATTTCAGACAGGAGATTAATCAACTGATATCGGATTTATGTGATCAATTTGATGCTAAAATTGCTCAGGCAAAGCAGGATATGATCGGAGTAATGACAGTCATGACAGATTATATTGCTGAAACGGAGGACAAATTGGAACTTTTGGAAGAAACTAACCTTAACCTGATATCAAAAATTCAAACGTTACAACAGGAAATTGAAACCGCTCAAAAAGAACTTGTCATGATAAATTTTAATAAGACTGCCTTTGCTATAAGAGTTAGAGGACTGCGTGAAAACCAACAGGAGAATTTGAAACAGGTCTTCTTTGAGGCTTTCAGCCGCATGGTGGGAAGTCCGGGACTTAACTTTGATTGGCAGATTCAAAGAATTTACCGCCAGAATTCCTGGGTAGCAAAACAGCGACAGCTTCCGAGGGACATAATAATATACTTTACTACAAGGGAATCTAGAAATGAGATAATACAGAGGCTCTACGGAAAGAGGTTGAGAATTGATGGGGAGGACTTGATTGTTTTTAAAGAGATACCATTTCAAATATTAAGAACAAGGAGACAGTACGCTTTCTTAACCGAAGAACTCAGAAACTCTCAGATTCCATACAAATGGGAAGTCCCAGCTGGTATTACAGTTACATTTGGCAACCAAAAACACCGCATTAATTCTGTCTGTGAAGCCCGAAAATTTTACTACGAGACCCTGAAGGCGGGACTTCCTGACTCATCCGGATCTGGGGAGAGACAAGGAGAAGGAGAAGACAAACAGCGAGACACGTGGCTACAAGGCGGAGGGTGTTGCTTTTCTCTTCCGGAAGGGCAGAAGACTAAAGAATAAAGACTAAGCGATGTTTTTAAAGCTTTATGATTTCCGTCTGGGATAAAATGGAAAAGTGGCATATCGATGATGAGACATGGAGACTGAAAGAAGCGTTGCTGATTGTGGACATATATTGTACATAAGTTTTGTCTGAACTCTAACTCAAATTGTGCATGAACTATTTTCTTAGGCGAGGAGAGCGGAAATTGTGATCTTTTTGAGTTGTGGTTTGGGACGAACGGAGTTGGGAGGTGCGTGGGAGAGGGAAGGGTAGCGAAAGCTTAATTAGATTACCTGGGGCTAGAACGCAAGCTGATGTTTGTTTGAGTTGCTATCTCAATATAAGGTTAAGAAAGATTGGTCGGAGAATCTTCAGGAAAATGGAGTAAACATGGGAGAAGCAATGAATGTGGATAAAATATATATGTGGATATGGATAAAGGCAGGGTGGAAGGTAAAAAATTTATATGTGGAGGTGGGTAAGGATAGAAAGGGAGGTGTTGGAAATGAAAAATGAAAGAAGTATTTGAGTTTAATGGTGTTATAGAAAGGTTTGGATATTTGGATAAAAAAAGAGATAAATTAAAGGTCTGAATAGATAGATAAAGTAAGGAGACTTTTAGTTGGGGAATTCTAATTGATCAACTTACCTGGCTCTAATACAGTTTGAAACCCTGCAAGTAGCAAAATAATCGAAATTTGGAATGAGCTACATTGTTTAAGATTTACAGATAATGGGAAGCTGTGTTAACGTAGTGGGTTTATTGACCCTTTTTGTTTCTTTCTTCTTTTTGTGTGTGAGTGTGGGTTTTTTTTTTTTTTTTTTTAATTTCTTATTTTCTACTATTTTTCCTTTTTCTTTTTGGCTTTACTTTTATCTTATTTTTTTAATTTTAAAGTTAGCTGGCCTTATTATACTCAAATGCTTGTTAAAGAATTATGCCGGGTATGGGACCTGCGAAGCCGTAAGGGGGTTAGGGAGGGGGGATTATAGGGGGGAGGGGGGAGGGTGGAATTACAGTTTCAATCCTTAGAACAATAAGAATTCACTTGTATACTGCGGCTCGTTTTTCTTTTTTTTCTTTTTTTCTTTTTCTACTTTTATTTTAAAAACAAACTGAATTGTATGGATACACCAAAGTGAGGAGAAGAGGGAAAGAGAAGGGAGAAGTAAAGAGGGAGTGAGAGGGAATGTAAGGAGGGTGAAATGGAGGGAGGGGGAGATGTCTGAGGGGGTAGGGAAGTAGAAGAGGGGAATGCTGGAGGGGTGAAAGGAAAGTTGGAGGGGGAGAAGAGAGGGTGTATGGGGGAATGAAGTGTTATGTTGGGTTTTTTTTTTCCTTTTTTCTTTTTTTTATGCACAGTATATAAGTGATTGTATAAAATGAAAATGAAAATGAAATAAATAAAATGTAGTTTCTCAAAAAAAAATCCAACCCAAATGATTTATTTCTTCAGAGTTTTTCTTATCCTTCCTCCAATGAGTACATAAGATAAAACGTAATAAATAGCTGTGGCCTTATTGTTTCAGCTGCCATGCCAGAAATCCAGAGAACATTTATACTCTATTTCAAGGCTACAGTTTAGGGCATTGCCTCGGTGTTATGAGCAAGCTAGGACAATAGGCCAGTGTAGCAGTTTGAGATTATCATGACTGCTGTAAACAAGAAGCATTTTCATCAGATATAGAATAATGATTGTATGTAACCCTAACCCTATTGCAATTTTACTGAATGTCAAACAACAAAACAAAATGTCCATCTCATTCCAGACGGCATGCATAAGAAAACTGGTTGGTGACTGTTGTATGTGTGTGTGTTGTAAGACTCTGATTTTGTTGCTGATGGGAAAGATACTGACATTGTGAACTTTATGTCCCACTGCTAATCCAGTTTAACCTGACCCCTACTCCTCTCTCTGCTTTTCAGCTGCTGAAAACTATATGTTCAGTGTCAGGTTAGACTTAATTTTCATTTAAGTTACAATTTAAATAATTACAGTGTAATCAGATTAGGACAATGTGTTAGCTGTTTTATATTTGGCCTTGATACATGGGATGGAGATTTGCTTTATCTCCCACATAGCTGTGTTCCCAGCCAGCTTGTTAGTACTTAATCTTTTACTAAACAATAGATTTCAGTTTTATTCATGAGCTATTAGATAACAAATCACTTTGTACCATTCCCCAGAGACACCAAAGCTTACTCGGTCTTTTTTTTATAAAAGAAATAGGAATTATCAGCACCAGTGTAATTTGGTTACAAGACAGTTGATAAAAGATTATGTTCAGCTTCCCGCATCTGCTCTGAAAGTTAAATATCGAGGAAGCCAGAAATCCTTTCTTCTTTCCCTCCTTCTCTGTGTTTTGTAAAGAGAAAATGTACATGACAAACAGAACATGGTTATCAAACCAACCAAATAAAACCATCCCCTACCACTGCCCAAATAATAGATCCATTCTAAAGTAAAAGTGTAATCGTGGCCAGCAACTGATAACCATCTTCTCCTTCAATCAAGAAACAAATCATTGTGGATAAAGAGATGTGAAAAGTAGGACTTTACAGTAGGAAGTTTGTCAGACTTTGGCCCAGCATTTGATTTCATTGTTTTCAATGTTTTTATTATAGGATTCACCAATAGGAAAAAAACTATTTCTCTGCCCACAGCATATCATTATATTTTAATTTGATAACCCACGACTTGTTGGGTCATCATTTCAGATTTTCTTACCTGAATCAATAAACAGAATGACCATGGGTGGGCAAAATAGCAGCTGGAGAAGGAATGAGTTCTGATTACCTGCTGGCTTCCCCATTGACTTTGCTTGTGGGAACCTGGCAGGGAGCATTGGAACTCACAATCACATGTCTCCAGGTCCTTGCGATGGCACAGTGGTGCTGCAATGGTCACAACTTTGTCAATAGAACTATTCTTTTTTTTTTAAAAAAAAGTTTTTATTTTATTTTAGACAAACATAAAACCTACAAACATAAACACACACAAAATAAAAATCCTTCTCCAATTACTTACAGT
Source organism: Thamnophis sirtalis (assembly GCF_051295495.1). Lineage (NCBI taxonomy): Eukaryota > Metazoa > Chordata > Lepidosauria > Squamata > Natricidae > Thamnophis > Thamnophis sirtalis. Next base: position 102,087,947 of record NW_028261385.1, on the reverse strand, counting down.
GCGTCGATTGGTTACAAAACTTTTGTGCGTTCTCACAATAGTCTTCACTTGCAATTTACATGAAGTCTCATATCATCTTTCTAATACATATGTATACAATTGTTATGGTTATTAAACATTCATTTGACTATAGCTATTATTACATCCTTTTAAGGTAAAATTTTCTAAATTTAAATTTATATTATGGCATTTACATTATCCTGAATTCAGCCAATAGTATTACATCTTTATATTCTATTCTATATAAAATTATTTATCTTTTATAACAGAGCTTTTAAACATCCTCTCCATAGTCCTTGCTTAGAATTTATATAAAATTTCATGTTATCAATTTAGTGTATATATATATGCATTATTATAATTATTAATCATTTATTTAGCTACAACTATTATTACTTTATTTTATACACAATATTCTAAATTTAACTAAGTTTAACTTAATTTTTATTCTAACATTTCATTTCTTCGTCCTGTATCCTTCCAGTAATACTGCAGTCCTATATCTCTTGCCATTTGTGGTATTTGTTTTCTAATTGTTTTCTTAATAAATCTTATGTGGACTCCTCTTGGCACCTTGTTGTTCCTTGCATATCTTGTAAAGACTCGAAACCTGCCATCTGTTTCTTCCATCAGCTTGCCTTTAGTTAACACTGGTACTTCTGCCAGAATTTATCTCATTGTTTCTGCCAAATTTTCTCCCTTTTCTTCTTCCATGTTTTAAGGTTTGAGATAGGGTTCCAGTTCGTTAATCTCTCCTTTCAACATTCCACTCCTGTCGTTTCCAACCACACTCGATTTGCTGTCAATATCAACAATTTTCTTATGACTTGTTCATATTTTTCTTTAATTTTTTGAACTCTATCTTCAAATTTCATCATCATTTTATAAATATTCTCAACTCTTCCCTCTATTTTTTCTGTTTTTTTGTTCTAAGTTCTCCATCCTCTTTTCAATGCTTTTTGTACTTATTTGCACTTTTGAATTTCAAACATAATCATTTGCAATGTTAATTCTTTTTCTTCTTCATGTTGCACCATTCTTCCAGGTTATAAACATTGCCACTAAAACATCCAAAGCTTTTTTCTTAAGTTTCAAACAAGTTCACTATAATCTTTCAAGTCAAGGTTTTCTCTTCACTCCAGTCCAGCTATTGATAGTACTCCAGAAGAGCACCTGCATAAACAATCCTTACTCTTCCCACTATCCCTTTCAATAAACAAAATCAAGAGCCTTGAAGTATGAGATATGAGTCAGATGTTCAAAGGAAATTAAAAAACAATGTTTCCAAGTCTCCAATCTCTAGATGGCAGTGTTGCTTCTTTTCCTCTGCCTCTACCCCTCTCTTTAAATTCTGAACTTAAGAAAAAAGTGCTTAAAAGCAAATAATCCAACCGAACATTGTGAAAAGAGAAGAAAGAAAACCATAATCCACAAATATGAAATAAGAGGGAAAATAGAAAAGGAGAAAAAAGAATTTGAGTATTTGAGTAATTTATTTATATGCTGCCCTTTTCCCTGGGGGGACTCAGGGCAGCTTACAACTCGAAAAGGGGGGAAACAAACAATTAACACATAGGACAGTACATCATTAAAAGCACAACATTCATACTATTCGGGTGGGTTACAGTCTTTAACCCCAGGCCTGACAGGATAGCCAGATTTTAAGGGCTGTGCGGAAGGTCTGGAGGGTGGTGAGGGTACGAATCTCCATGGGGAGATCGTTCCATAGGGTCGGAGCTGCCACCGAGAAGGCTCTCCTCCGTGTAGTTGCCAGTCGACATTGACCGGCAGATGGGACTCGGAGGAGGCCTAATCTATGGGATCTAATTGGTCAGGTGGAGGTAACTGGCAGTAGGCGGTCTCTCAAGTACCCAGATCCACTACCATGAAGGGCTTTGTAGGTGACAAGTAGCACCTTGAAGTGTACCCGGAGATCGACCGGTAGCCAGTGCAGCTCGCGGAGGATAGGTGTTATGTGGGTGAAGCGAGGTGCACCCACAATCGCTCGCGTGGCCGCATTCTGGACTAGCTGAAGTCGCCGAATACTCTTCAAGGACAGCCCCATGTAGAGCACATTGCAGTACTCCAGCCTAGAGGTCACAAGGGCACGAGTGACTGTTGTGAGAGCCTCCCGGTTCAGGTAGGGGCACAACTGGTACACCAGGCGAACCTGGGCAAATGCCCCCCTGGTCACAGCTGACAAATGGTGTTCAAAAGTCAGCTGTGGGTCCAGGAGGACTCCCAAGTTGCGGACCCTGTCTGAGGGGCGTAATATTTGACCCCCCAGCCTGAGGGATGGAATACTTGCCGAATTAGTGGGAGGGAAACACAACAGCCACTCGGTCTTATCTGGATTGAGCACAAGCTTGTTAGCCCTCATCCAGTCCCTAACAGCTTCAAGGCCCTGGTTCATCACGTCCACTGCTTCATTGAGTTGGCATGGGGCGGACAGATACGACTGAGTATCGTCCGCATACTGGTGGTATTTTATCCCGTGCCGCCGAATGATCTCGCCCAGCGGTTTCATGTAGATGTTAAAAAGTAGGGGGGACAAGACCAAACCCTGCGGCACCCCATATGTTAGGGGCCTAGGGGTCGATCTCTGCCCTCCAACTAACACCGACTGCGACCTGTCCGAGAGGTAAGAGGAGAACCACCGCAAAACAGTGCCTCCCATCCCCACCTCCCGCAGTCGTCGCAGAAGGATACCATGGTCGATGGTATCGAAAGCTGCTGAGAGGTCAAGGAGAACCAGGATGGAGGCGTGGCCTCTGTCCCTGGCTCTCCAGAGGTTATCGGTCAATGCGACCAAAGCAGTTTCTGTGCTGTAGCCAGGCCTGAAGCCAGACTGGAATGGGTCAAGATAACTAGCTTCCTCCAAGGACCGCTGGAGCTGAAAGGCCACCACCTTCTCAACAACCTTCCCCACAAAGGGGAGGTTGGAGACTGGATGATAGTTGTTAAGAACGGCTGGATCCAAAGATGGTTTCTTCAGGAGGGGTCTCACCACTGCCGCCTTAAGAGCGGGGGGAAAGACCCCCTCCCGAAGGGAGGCGGTAACAACCGCCTGGATCCAGCCCCGTGTCACCTCCCTGCTGTTAGCAACCAGCCAGGAGGGGCACGGGTCTCCAGTACACATGTGGAGGCACTCACAGCTCTCATGGCCTTGTCCACGTCCTCAGGGGCAACAGCTTGAAACTCAACCCAGCGATGGCCTACCAGATTATCCCCCTGTGCCTCGGCTGGATCTGCGAAATTGGAGTCCAAGTCTGACTGAAACCGAGCAACTTTGTCCGCTAGAAACTGGACGTAATCCTCAGCCCTACCCTGCAAAGGATCCCCCGTATCCCTCCTATTTAGGAGGGAACGGGTTATCCTGAACAGGGCGGCTGGGCGCGACTCAGCGGAGGCAATCAAGGTGGCAATGTAGGTTCTTTTCGACGTCCTGATTGCCCTGATGTATTCCTTGATGCAAGATGTTAAAAGTGCTCGGTTCGATTTGGATTTATTGGACCTCCATAAGTGCTCTAGGCGACTCTTCCGGCGCTTCCTCTCCCGGAGTTCCTCAGTAAACCAAGGGGGCCTCCTGGAGCCACTGCCTCGGAGCGGCCGTAGTGGCGCAATCCAGTTAAGAGACTCCGTCGCTGCCGAGTTCCAAGCAGCAACCAGAGTCTCCACCGGACTGTGGGCGAGGGTGTCAGGAATAACCCCAAGCTCCGTCTGGAACCTCAAAGGGTTCATAAGTCGCCTGGGGCGGAACCACCTGGTCGGTTCCTCCTCCCTACAGTGGGGGTTTGGTCTCCGAAAGTCAAGCCTCAGTAGGCAGTGGTCTGACCACGACAGGGGTATGATCTCGCTACCCCTCAGACCAAGAAACCATTTAAAAAGTAAGAGGCATTTGTAAAAGTTCCATCCATAAAAAAGCAAAATTAAAAAAAGATAACATGCTAAGTTTAATTCAGGTTTTCTTTGCTGCTTGTTCTCTTCTGTCTTCAATTTTAATTTTACTCTAAGTCTTTTTGGGTGTTCTCTTCTCTAATAGTAAAATTTATCTCACCATTTCGACACACTCTCTCTCCTGCTTTTCTTCTGTTCAGGGGCTGTTTCAACCTTCTGCAGCTTCAATGGCTGCTTCTCTTTCACTGGAAAAAAGAGCTTCTCCTGGATCAATCAGGGACTTTGCGATCTCCCTGAGATCAGCAGGACATGCCATTGTCTATCACTGTCTCTACGGGATGGTTTAGGCCCAAAAGGACCATCCAGCAGCAGAGATATCAACAGCAATCCTGGAGCTCCAAGATTGTATGTCGTGTCGTAGTGACATCAGCCCCACCCTTTTCAATACAACTATTCTGAAGAACCTTGAAATTTCAATCCCATGGGAGTAATGGGTCCTGGGTTTTGTATGCATTCTTTAAGTTAGCCCATTTGAGGTAGATTGATTCAAACACTGTTGCTCTATGATGCACCATTTCACCCAACTGAAGATCCCAAATGACAGAAGAGGTTTAGCAGTATATAAATATACACATTGTAAAATGTACCTCTGCATCACAAAGACATAGGGATGCTAATTATCTAGACTTGGTTTTCCAGCAAGTCTCAGGATCAACAATTTTAGACCTCAAAAATTTGGCTGTTCATTGCATTTATCATCAGTGTTTCCACTGTGGGTTAAATGTCAGACTGGAACTGACATTCAGCCATCTTAGGAGCCCTCTGAAATTGCTATATCTACATTTCACTGTGTTTCACATTCCTGGTTGCTGAGAGTAGAGAAAATCTAATTCACCTTTAATAAGCCATTTTAAAAATATCTCTCTTACCCCACTTCCGGGTCTTTATAAGTAATAGATTATTTAATTAGTGCTAAATAATTTTTCTCTGTGATAGAAATGCTTATTATTCATGTACTGTCAAAAATGTTTAGTGTTTGATTTGGATCAAAGCTATAAATCTGCAGTATTGAACTAGAAGTAGAAAAACATTACCCGAAATGGCAGTGCCTAGAAAGATCAATTATTTAATTAGTGCTTCAATGCTTTTACATTTTACATTATTTGTTTCATAAATAGTTGTGTGTGTGTGTGTGTGTGTGTGTGCGCGCGTCTGTGTGTGTGTGTATGTATGTATGTATGTATGTATCTATATATGTATGGAGAGAACAAGAGACAAAGATTTTTTTTAGTATTTACAAATAATTCAGTGCAGATTTTGGCAATAAACTCCAAGATTTATACTGTTTTCATACTATAAAAATAACTCAATGTAGTTGTTCTGATATGGTCAATCTTTTATTAATGTTATTTCAAGCATTAGTTTTATAAATTTAGTAATTTCCTTTGTCTATCAAGTTTATATCTTTTGAAATTATATCCGTTATAAATAAATAAATAAATAAATAAATAAATAAATAAATAAATAATAAGAGGGGGAGGGGAAAAGAGAAAGGAACAAAGAAAGAAAAAAGGAGAAAGAGAAGGTGAAATTGAGTCCTTGAATCAAAAAGTACTTTATTTCTATTTGAAGTTAAAAATGAGCAGGCTAATAAGAATAGAATAGAATAGAATAGAATAGAATAGAATAGAATAGAATGGAATGGAATGGAATGGAATAGAATAGAATAGAATAGAATAGAATACTTTATTGGCCAAGTGTGATTGGACACACAAGGAATTTGTCTTTGGTGCATAAAGGATCTGAATCAGTGGTGGGATTCAAATTTTTTAACTACCGGTTATGTGGGCATAGCTTCGTGGGCGTGGCATGGATTTTTGGGCATGGTAGGGGAAGGTTACTGCAAAATCCCCATTCCCTCCCCACCCTACTAACCTGCTTTCCAACTCCGTTCTCCTGTTCAGGGCAAAAGAAGATCAGCTGGGAGGCTGGGAGATAGCAGGGGCGGGGTCAGCCTATTTGCCGGTTCTCCAAACTACTCAAAATTTCCGTTACCGGTTCTCCAGAACCTGTCAGAACTGACTGAATACCACCTCTGATCTGAATCACTTCAATCATTAAAACAATCTGAATCATTATAGTAAAGATGTGTGTGGCAACCCATAAGCCAATGCTGTGTAGTGGTTAAAGGAAAGCTCTGCTCAAATCTATCTTCAGTCAGGAAATTCACTGGATGATTTCTTTTTTGCCCAACCCAGATTATTGCTGAAGGGTAAACAAAAGATTATGGGACATCCTCAAAAGACAAGGCATACACTGATAAGACATACACTGAATTAAAAAAAATAACCCTATTTGTACACTAGGTGGGAATGCCTATTGGAAGAAAAGAACAGTTAAAACCTGTCTATATCTTGGGTGATTCTCCTGTTATTTTGTTATATATTTGTCTTTTATTATTTACATATTTAAAATGAAGATATAGTTTCAGATGATATAATCTTGATAAGTGCACAAAGAGAAATATTCCACTTTAAAAAAGATCAGCATTTCTACAATCTAAATATTGGGAATCTTCCACCTATTGATGATAGTAACACTGGGAAAGAACAGAAGGACAGTGATTTGATAACTGTGTTGCATGAATGTGCTATAACAAATGGAAATTTATTCAATTATCAAAAAGAGAATGCTTAATCACTATATTGAATTTTTGTGAAGGACTCATTCCTTGGTCATAAGCTCAGTCCAAACCAAATGGGAATAATGATTGTGGGTGGTTAATCAGTTCTATAAATTTATTCTCTTATGGTAGCTATTAGATGTCTAGTTGAAGGTTGCTGTCACATCTATTTTCGAGATTTGTAGGACTACAAATTCTTACCACTAGAAAACAGCAAAGAGTTAAAGCTTTTTGTGTGTCTGTTTCCATCTAGTGGTTTTTTAAAATTTTGTATCCCAGCTCTGGAACTTCCAGTGATTTGAAAGGCCTTTTATTAGTTCAGCTGGTATAGTAACCCTCATTTTTTCCAAGTAAGAAGTTTGTTGTTTGACAATTATTATTTAGACTTATAATTTCTGTTTATTTTATTGCAATGTTATTATTATTTATTAAATATTATTTATTACCTTTGAAAATTTTCCATCAGTTTCAGCTAATCCAAAATGGGGATTGGCAATAAACATTTGCTAGTTATTTGCCATCTGCACTAGCTATATTTCCATTGCTAAGGAAAATGCATGTACATTTTACAAATTTTAAGTTTAAAAACTCCAGCAATCTAGGACACGTTTTCCTGCAGGAGTATTGCTGACCTCTGTATCATTTAGGGCCTTCTTCTAAATTCCCAAGCATTTCAAGAATGGTTTAATGCCTTTTGAGCTTTGCTTTGTACGGTTCTTAGATTTTTTTTTATGCTGATAGGTTTATTTTGGTATTATAATATGCTGTTTTATGTAACTGTTTTGCTTTCCATTTTCAGTAATATTATTGCTTAGATAACTCAAGTTACCCCACAGCCTAAAAACTAAATGAATGAACAACTGAATGAATAATCCCTCATCATCTTGTCTCTTTCTTGATTTAGACCTAGACTAGACTTAGACTTATGTTCAGCTCCAAATCAAGAAGGAACCTTTGGATATACTTGGACCACATCTTCCATAGTTCTTGACTATTGGTATTTTGATTGGGACATATAATGTCCCAATTAAATGTTTAGTTATTACAACTGTCATCCAACAACAATTGGGACTTATAGGGATAAAGGCTACCTAACGAACAATGGGATTCTCAATCTTAACTGAATTGTTAGCAATGTCATCATTTCTGTAAACCTCAATATTTGCAGGAAGGTGAATTCTTGCTGTATTTCTTCTTGGCCTTTTGAATTGCTTTTTGATAGCCAAAGGAATTACAGTAATTGGTTTGAAGCTTGGATAAATTCTCTATTCCTTCTGGTTTTTCTAAGCAAAGCTGGGAACTACACAGAAGAAATGCCATCTCAATTCTTTTCCTTTATGCTTTCTTTTTTAAAAAAAATCATTAAAAAAAGTTAAAAAGCCTTTTCATCTTATCAAAAGCAGCCAAATTGGAAAAGCCAGGAGATTATTTCAATGGTCTTGCAATCTGATTGCTAATGTTCTAAGTGTGCTTGAAGTATCTGCTTGTTTAAACTCTGAGGGACTGAGTTTTTTATTACGTTGTCTGAAGTGTGATTGGCAAAGAGCCATTCAAAATGGGGTAGGTTGGCCAGATGCTGAGCTTCATAAAGCCCGGCTATACAATATTTATTTAAAGCAGATTTCGTCTTGATATAAAGACAGCCTGATGGTAGCAGATGTGAGTCAACGCCATGCTTCTTTGACAATCCTGCAGGTTGTGCAGCTGCTTTGGTCAACCAACCACTTTTTAGACTATAATGAATATTTGGCAGTGAAACAAAAACACAACAGCTCTTTCCCCATGGAGGCATGTGCCTGAACTGTTCAATGAAAGTACACAAAAGAGCTTTTGGCAAACAGTGAGGAAACTGGGCCAGGGACCTTGAGGACTGTAAAATACAAACGTTGTTTGTTCTTGGCATGTTTGCTTTCAGGCTGTTAAATGTATGGAAATCTTTCTGACTTCAGTATCCCTCTCGTCAAAATGCTGTCAAGCTTTTGGCAATTGGTTTTGTTATCAAGCCATTTTCAAACTCTCTATCTTTAGGGATTCTTTTGACATTGACTTGCTTGTTGAAAACTTCCCTGCCTGGCTGCATCAGGCCAAGAATTCTGGGACAGACTTGGAGAATTGTGTATAGCTTTGCATTCCAGCCTTTGGAGACTAAGTCTATTTGATTTTCAGGTCACCTTGTATAGACAAAACACACAACCTAGACCAAATCCAGTGTTGATGTGACTCACAAGAAAAAAACAAGATCATGTAAGTACTTGAGGGAATTGTACAGTTAATGTTCTCTTTCTGAAGAAGGTAAAAAAAAATCATGAAATTCTCCGGAACATCTTGATTTATATGATCTAACCAATTCAAATCAAGCACACTTCACAATCCTTGAATAATGACAATAACATTTTCATCAGGTGTGCTCTATTTTCATGTAATTGTCCTTGATACAATCTGCCCCCCCTTTTTTTCCTGCTAGGGAAATTCAGAAAAGCATATGCCTTTAAAACTGTGTCCATGTACGGTGGTACCTCAGTACACATCAATTTCTTTCAGGAAGCATGATAAGTACTAAAAATGCTGAGTGCCAAACAAACCATGTGACTTACCATGTGACCCTTTGTTTCAGTTGGGAAGGATTTCCTGTCTGTCACATTTCCTATGTCAGTGACCTTCTCAATATGGCTGACTTTCTGTCTGCCCTCTTTGGCCATCCCTCCTCTTCCTTTTGCATCAACCTTCCTGGCATGGCTGACTTCTTGCCATTCTCTACACAGTGCATTGAGTACCAAATAACCAATGAGTAGCAGTGGCACTTAGATTTATATAGATTGTATATAAATCACAATGCTTTACATCTCTCTCTAAGCAACTTACAGAGTCAGCATATTGCTCCAACAATCTGGGTCCTCATTTTACCAGTCTTGGAAGGATGGAAGACTGAGTCAACCTTAAACCGGTAAGACCTGAACTGTTGGCAGCCTGCATTCAGCAGAGGTAGCCTGCAGTACTTCATTATAACCACAGTGCCACCATGGCTCAGTACTGGGACAACATTTTCACATAAAAACTTGTTAAGTGCCAAATTAAATTAGTTTTGAAGCAGTTGTGTACTGAGATACCACTGTATATTTGTTAGACATTTAAGCTGCAAAACTGTAGACAACCACAAGATGGCAGGAAAGAGTTGCATTTTTCTGTCTCTCTCTCTGCTACCATCTAGTGGGCATCTCAGTTTTGCAACTGAGGCATGTTACAGTAGTCCAAATATATGTATGAAACAATTCTGGAAATGAGCTACAATTTAAAAATTTGAAGGACAAATGTACCTTCACCATCTGTGCATTATTAGCATACCAGTCTCTTCCTCCCTTTCCTCTTCATATCTTCTACCTTATGCCCTACCCAGTTAATATTATGCCTTATCCCATTAATAGGTGTTGCTGAGCATGGTTAGGTACAGTCAGGTTAATGCTGACAAAACTGAGGGTGAAATTCTATTCTGTTTTTATCTGAAATGTGATGCATTTAACACCATCCAGTTTACTTGTAAATAAAATAAACTGATGAGTGCACACATGCCACTGTACACATTCTACTTAAACATCCATGAGACTATTATGAACCATACGTGGCAGAGGTGGTATTCAGCAGGTTCTGACCAATTCTGGAGACCCGGTAGCAGAAGTTTTGAGTAGTTCAGAGAGCCAGTAAATACCACCTCTGACTGGCCCCGCCCCATCTGTTCTCTGTCCCCTGAATTCCAGCTGATCGGGAGGGAATGGAGATTTTACAGTATCATTCCCCTCCAATGCCCACCAAGCTATGCCCACCAAGCCACGCTCACCAAACCAGTTGTAAAAAAATTTGAATCCCACCACTGATATGTGGTTAGCACTAGTGAATCCTGGCTGTGGCAGTTACACCGACCTGAAACTGTTGAATACTAGCGCGGGAATAAGGTCTCCCTTTCTGATTGGTTCTCGGGCGGAGTCGGTTCAATCCTCTCCCCGATTGGTCGAGCTACTCGACGCCCCATTGGCTCATTGTTCAAACCCGGGGGTATAAATGTTTGGCGCGAACCACGCCACGTTGAATCGTAGTTACTCTGTTTTGAATAAAGGTTGCTGCTTTTGCTACACCTCTTGTCGCGTCCTCTTCCTTCGCTCCAAGATGCAAAACTGGCGACGAGGGTGGGATCAGATTCCCGCGACCACGGAGAAGAACAAGCCAGCTTGCCACCGCGTCTGAATCAGCACGAACACGCTCCTCAGGCTGAGAACCCCGGCAGCGAACGCAAAATTTTCTCTGCCTTCTTCCTCCCCCTCTCTGGCTTCGCACCACAATGGCATCAGCGCTTCCTCCTTTCGCACCGTTTGGATCTGCCGGAGAATCATGGGACGGCTTCATGGAGCGTTTCGAGTGTTACTTAATCGCATCAAAGAACCGGGCACAGACCGACGAAGAGAAATGCAGTTTCTTCTTGTCCTGCTGTGAGCCTTCCATGTTCGCCTCTGCAAGAGCTCTGGCCGCCCCGAGGCCAGCCTACAAACTTGGGTGGGACGAGCTGATGTCCAGGCTGAGGGACCATTACGCTCCCTCACCTTCTCTGATCGCACGCCGTTTCACTTTCCGCCGCCGAGTGCAGAAGCCCAATGAATCCATCAGCCAGTTCCTAGAGGCTTTGCGCACAGTGGCCGCCCAGTGCGATTTTGCAGACCTGGAGGAGAACCTCGTGGAGCAGTTTGTATGCGGGGTCCGCGACGTGCAATTGCGCAGCCGTATGCTCCGGAACCACAAAATTACCTTGGTGCAAGCCGTGGAGACAGCGCGAGCAGCAGAGCTCTCCGAACAATCCACGGCCGACATCGAACGCCTCCAGCTGAAACCCCCCGCGCAAACCGCTGCGGGGCCTTCCACCCAGACGAACCTTGTTGACGACCTCTCTCCTACGGAAGATGAGGAGGAGGAAACCGTCGGACAAATGAGGACGCAGCCGAAGCGGAGGCCACACCAGCAACCGCCGACGCCCGCTCAACCAGTCTCAAACGCACCTTGCCGCGGATGCGGCGGCCGCCACAGCCGCACATCCTGCCCGTTCCGTTCCGCCGTCTGCCGCCGTTGCCGAGGAGAAGGACACCTCGCCAGGGTCTGCCGGGCTCTCGTGCCAGCCCCATCGTTCATGCAGCCCAGCGACCAGCGCCAGGCACCGCAACGCCGCCAACAACCGCGTCCTGCGAGGCGAGCTGAGGACTGCCATTCAACCTACCAGCTCTCCAGCGCCGACTGCGTGGTCTACCAGGCTTCCCACGTCCCCGCCGGCGATCGCAAAATTAGCACCGCCGTCCGCCTCGAAGGTCAGCTTTGCCGAATGGAGGTGGACTCTGGGTCTTCCCGTTCCCTTCTATCTTGGGCCCTGTTTTCCCGCCTTTGCCCCAGGGTTCCCCAGAGTAAATTGCGCCCCGTTGGGGTCTCCCTCCTAGATTACCAGGGAAATGGGATTCCTACGGCAGGAATATTCCACATCCGGGTGGAATACGGAGATTTTAAGGGGAAACTTCCAGTTTTAATTGTCAGGAATGACCTGCCCGCTCTCCTTGGGTTGGATTGGTTTCCCGCCTTGGGCCTCACCATAGAAGGGGTGCACAGGGTAGTTCCCCGCACCGTAGATAGCGTTTTAGACGAGTTCGCAGATGTGTTCGATGGGAAATTGGGCTGTTATAAGGGCACCCCCATTTCCCTTTGCCTCGATCCTCAGGTCGCGCCCATTAGGCTGAAGGCACGCAGGGTCCCCTTCGCATTGAGAGCAAAGGTAGACGCCGAACTTGATAAGCTTATAGAGCAAGGGGTAATTGAGCCCGTAGATCATGCCCGTTGGGAAACCCCCATAGTCCTCCCGGTCAAACCCGACGGATCAGTGAGAATATGTGCCGACTACAAGTCGACCATCAATTTGGCCCTGCAGGCAAATCCATATCCCGTTCCCGTAGTGCAACACCTACTCCACTCCTTAGGGCAAGGCCGTATTTTCGCCAAGCTAGATATGGCACAGGCCTACCAGCAGCTTCCCGTAGACGATGACGCGGCTACAGCCCAGACCATCGTCACCCACCGCGGGGCTTTCCGTTGCCGCCGTCTCCAATTCGGCATTTCGGTTGCCCCGGGGATTTTTCAGAGCCTCATGGAGCGGTTGCTCCACGGGCTCCCTGGCGTCGTTCCTTACTTTGACGACGTCCTGGTCGCAGCCCCGAACCACTCGGAACTCCTGAAAATATTGCGGGAGGTTCTCACACGTTTTAGGGAGGCAGGACTGAAACTAAAGCGCAGCAAATGCGAAATCGCTGTTCCCCAAGTAGAATTTTTGGGATTTCTTATCGATGCACAAGGCATCCACCCCACTCCCTCCAAAGTTGCCGCCATCAAAAACGCACCTGCACCCACCTCTAGGGCGGAATTGCAGGCGTTCCTGGGGCTGTTAAACTTCTATGCCCCTTTTATTCCCCACAAGGCGTCGCTAGCTGAGCCGCTACACCGACTGCTTGACCGGTCAGCGGCCTGGAAATGGGGTAGCCGTGAAGCGCACGCGTTCGCGGCTATAAAAGATATTTTAACCTCGTCGGCAGTCCTAATTCAATATAGCGATAGGATGCCCCTAGTCTTGACATGCGACGCCTCTCCCTATGGCATAGGGGCGGTCCTGAGCCATGCCCTCCCGAATGGCTCAGAGGCCCCCATAGCTTTCTACTCCCGGACACTTTCTTCAACGGAGCGGAACTACAGCCAAATCGATAAAGAAGCCCTGGCTGCAGTGTCCGGCATTAAGCGATTCCATGACTACCTTTATGGTAGGAATTTCACCCTTGTCACGGATCACAAGCCGCTCCTGGGGCTACTAGCAGGCGACAAGCCAACCCCCCCCCCCCATTTTGTCTCCCCGTATGACACGCTGGACTGAGTTTCTAACGGCGTATTCGTATACGCTGTTATACCGTCCGGGTAAGCAGCTAGGGCACGCAGACGCCCTGAGCCGTTGCCCCTTGCCACAGACGGATACAGCCCACGTGCCTTCTCTCTCTATTTTGTCCATTGCTGAATCTGACCTCCCCGTCTCTGCCGCGGATGTTGCAGCTTGTACAAAGGCTGACCCCGTCTTATCCCAAGTAGCTTCATGGGTTTTGAGGGGTTGGCCCGCGGAAAAGGTAGCGGAGGGATTCCGACCATTTAAAGCACGACAAGCCGAACTTGCCCTTCACGGGGGTTGTCTTGTCTGGGGGGATAGGGTAGTGATCCCCACAGCCCTGCGGGCACGAATCCTGCCCGCACTCCATAAAAACCACCCAGGCATAGCGCGAATGAAAGCCTTAGCTTGCAGCTATGTGTGGTGGCCCTTGCTAGATTCGGAAATTGCAGATTACGTAGGTCGATGCAGGATATGCCAAAATTCTAGGCCGAATCCCCCCACAGCCGCCCCTCGTGAGTGGGAAATTCCTAGAGGCCCATGGTCCCGTTTACACATTGACTTTGCCGGCCCTTTCCACGGCCGAAATTTCATGATAGTAGTCGATGCTTACTCCAAGTGGGTGGAGCTGGTAATCATGACCTCCACTACAGCAGAGAGTACAGTGAGGGCCCTTCGTAAGATGTTCGCCACACATGGGCTACCGGATGTGATAGTCTCAGATAATGGGCCCCAGTTTACCTCCACCACGTTCCAAGAATTCCTGGCCGAACAAGGAATCAGACACGCAGCCACAGCCCCTTATCATCCAGCTAGTAACGGCCGGGCGGAGCGCGCAGTTCGCTCAGCCAAAGAAGCCTTGGGCCGCATGGACCAGGGCGACTGGCAGGAAAGAGTGGCGGCTTATCTTTTGAGCCAGCACTCTATACCCTGCCCAACGACTAATAAAAGTCCTGCGGAGCTCTTGATGGGTAGGAGATTGCGAACTCCCCTAGATAGGCTCCATCCACTTTACGCAGGGGATCTGCCGAGCAACCTGGGGGCCCTCCCTTCCCACACGTTTAAGTTAGGGGATCCCGTATGGGCCCGTTCCTTTTCTGGGGATCCACGGTGGGTTCCTGCAACCATCACAGCTCTGACTGGCCCCTGTTCCTTCAGGGCCGGCCTGGCCGACGGAACACAATGGAGGCGCCACCTGGACCAGTTAAGGCGACGCCTCCCCGCGGAAGCAGACGGCCCGAGCCTCTCAGACATTCGCTCTCAGCGTGAGCTACCCTCGATGACCTTTTCCCCAATGGACTGCCTCCATTCGGGGAACGGGGGACAAGCCGATACGAACTTTTCGGACAGACGCGCCTCATCCGGCTATTCCTTTCCTCGAAGCCTTTATCGAGACTCTGAACCTACATCCCAACCAGACTGCATGGGGCCACTGTCGGACACTCCTGTTGCCACGGAGACGCCACCTTGGACAAACGGACATCGGGCACGGGGCCCGGGGCCAGCGCCATCTCTCGGGGCCGCGTCGCAAACGCACCGCCCCGCCACGGACACGCCTCCGCCGGCGGTCCCCCCCCCGACGACAACCGCCGGGGAGCTACGAAGATCGGGACGAGAGCGTCACCGTCCCACCTACCTACAAGACTATGTTTGCCCTTCCTAAGGGTACTCTTGACTAGGGGGGGAGGGGTGTTGAATACTAGCGCGGGAATAAGGTCTCCCTTTCTGATTGGTTCTCGGGCGGAGTCGGTTCAATCCTCTCCCCGATTGGTCGAGCTACTCGACGCCCCATTGGCTCATTGTTCAAACCCGGGGGTATAAATGTTTGGCGCGAACCACGCCACGTTGAATCGTAGTTACTCTGTTTTGAATAAAGGTTGCTGCTTTTGCTACACCTCTTGTCGCGTCCTCTTCCTTCGCTCCAAGATGCAAAAGAAACCAGTCTTGTAATTTCTCAAAAAGTTTTCTTGCCCTGACTTTTCTTCCAAATTTCTCTGGGCAGCCCTTTTGAAATCATTTCATTATTAGGAGTCATGGGAAGTGCAGGTACATTTTTCATTACTGTAAATTCTCCCTGGTTATCTAAGCTGAAGTAAAAACATCGAGGGGAGAACTATCTTATGATACATATGTTTTCATCTGTGACGTGATGGAATCTGTATCAATATATAGTTTATATAATTTTTCTAAATCTTCTTGATTTCTGCTTTGCTCCCTCATTTTCTCCCTCCCTCTCTGTCATGTGTGTTTGTGTCTGTGTGTGCAAACATGAGCATTGGGTGGTTATCTATATTTTAAGCTCCAAATGCTAGTGGGTGGGAAGCAGTATGGCACGAGGGATTAGAGAATTGCTTTGGAATTGATGCCTCACTCCCCCTCTTCTGGATGCCTTGTCATGCTGTTATCTTGCAGTTCCAGGCTTTATTCAACAAATGTGAATATCTAAATAAACATCTACATCAGTTATATTTGAAATTCAAAATGCCAACTTTATATTCTGAAATTTTCATTGGATGAAATTTAATTTCAGCTCAGATTGCAGTAGTATTTCTTGATCGTTTTCCTTCTTATCTGCAGCAAAGCATTTTGCAGCAACCGCCAAATATACATAAGTCATCATCAATCTTAACCAGGGTAAAACTACAGAATGTTTTATTCCATCATGTGATTTCTGACTCACAAATAAGACATGCTCCAGTACCCTTCATTCTCCTCAGCATTGTATGTGTGTCTGCATTTAATGATATTTATTATGGATGATGGTGTATCAAATACAGTTAGTCCTCGACGTACGATCACAACTGAGCCCAAAAGTTGCTAAGCGAAATATTTGTAAAGTGAGTTTTGCTCCATTTTACAACCTTTCTTGCCATTGTTGTTAAGTGTTATCAATGAAGTTGTTAAGTTAGCAACAAGGTTGTTAAGTGAATCTGGCTTCCCCATTGACTTTGCTTATCAGAAGGTCACCAAAGGGTGATCACATGACCATGGGACACTGCCACTGTCACAAATATGAGTCAATTGCCAAATGTCTGAATTTTATCACATCATTATGGGGATGCTGCAATAGTCATGTGTGAAAAATGGTAATAAATCACTTTTTTCAGGGCTGTTGTAACATTGAATGATCACTAAATTCCAGCAAGCCAGCCTCAACTGAACAGAATAAAATAAATGATTAATTTAATTGTTAATTTAATCTAATTTTTAAAATTTTATTGTTAATATTAATTGGGTTTGTTTGGGATACTTTATTTAATTTTCTTTTTAACTTTTGTAATGTGTTTTTTTATGTTGTACACCGCCCTACATCCTTTGGGAGAAGGGCAGCATATAAATCCAACTAACTAACTAACTAACTAACTAACTAACTAACTAACTAACTAACTAACTAACTAAAAGAAGGGTTGTAAGTGCAGATCTACCTGTACAGTATGTTTCAATCTTACAGTCAAATAATTTACCCATCTCAAAGTCTGCCTGTGTTAATGGGCAGAAAAGGACTTGCTTACCTAAGGATGGAGTTGAATGAATAGTGAGACTCTGAGGGTATCTTCAGCTTGTGCCTGTTCAAGCTGGCTTTTGATGAATTTGATTACATGGCTTGTTTTGCGACTTGTGTTGGTGGCTTCTCCTTTTTCTTTCAGTTTATATGAAGTCAACACAAAGCTGGGCTTTTCTTTTGCAATGTTTGGAGCATGTGGGCAGTATGGTACAAATGCTTGCCTCTCAAGTCAGCAACCTGATAGTTTATACACAGGCTGATCCCTTGCTATAAAAAACACTAGTCAATTTCCTCTTTGGTTGGCAACTGGATGGAAACTAATCAAGGAGAGAAGCAACCTAGAACTAAGGAGAAATTTCCTGAGAGTTAGAACAATTAATCAGTGGGAGAACTTGCATCCAGAAATTGTGAATGTTCCAACACTGGAAGTTTTTAACAAGAGATTGGACAAGGGTTTGTCTGAAATAGTATAGGGTTTCCTGTCTGAGCAGGGATTGGATTAGAAGACCTCCAAGATCCCTTCCAACTCGGTTATTGGCTACTGTGCTCAAAAGAAAAGTTACTGTCCAGGGAAAGGGTTCTTTGAAACAGTCAGGCTTAATTTTTGGCAGTGTTATCCTGGAATCTATCTGTACTGTTTAGCTACATAGCAGCACAGGATATACATTGCAGGCTCAGTTTCCACTCGATCCCACCTTCATCGCCAGTGTTAAGTTCTGGGGGAAGAGTGGAAGTGAGGCCAGAGTGACTTCTAACAGCGTTTTATTCAATACTGCCTATGAGGCAACTGAACTCCCTGGCTGACACAGCTTCTTTTATAGGGAACTGCTCAGCCAAACAACCAATCAAGAGAGAGTATTTTCCCACTCCCATAGAGGACCAAAATGAGAACTTCAACTGACAACCAGAGGTGGGTTCCTACCAGTTTGGACTGGTTTGGCCAAACTGGTATGGCGGACTGGGTCACTGGAACTAGCAGCAACCCAGGCCTGCTACACCCCCAAACCGGTTCCTCGGTCACCACCATCGCCATCTTGTTTTTGAGTTCTGTGCATGCGCAGAACAATTTTAATTGAACTGCGCAGCGCGCATCCAGCACATGTGCATGAGCAAAGCATGTGCACGAGTGAAGCGTGCACACGAGCGAACCGGCAATAAAGCGTCCAGAACCCATCCCTGCTGACAACTATACACTATATAATATGCATAACAATCTGAGTTAGGGTTAAGGTTGCAAAACTGTCAGTATGATATTATCACATCTTGAGAAACTTTTATATGCTGTGTAAAGATGATGACAAAGTTGCTTGGATCTTCATCTTCGTTTTTATGAACCATCACCCCTCACATAGCAATTAATCTTAGAGTAGAGTCAGGGAGAGGAGATTTTTGTTTCATCTGAATCTACAGCAGCTCAGTGGGTGGGAGCCTGAATAAAATAATGAATTAATACTATTTTTCATGTTTTCCTACCGATCAGCTGGAGGGAACATTGGCTGGCTGAAGGTGACTGGCAAGTTCCATAGCTTTCGAGACCACCAGCAATGAAAATAACTCCAGGTTGATTTGAAAGAAACTGTGAACCATTAAATAATCAATTTAACTGCTTAAATGGTTCCAGTGTGGAGCTGCATTTTTTTTTATGCTTAAGCTTTTTAAAAACATTGAACAAATGTTAGCAATTGGAGCCCAGGCTGATGCAATCTCATGTGGTCTTTTTGGAACTTCTTAATTCTCAAAGTGTCACACTGACACTGCTATGCCCAAATTTGAAATAGACTCTAGTATGCTATCCTTATTCAAGGCAGTTAGTGAGCAGCACATGCATTTTTAAGAAATACTGCCTCCAGGGCGTTTTGAAATCTATTAAAGGGACTCCAGTGCTGATTCTGTTCTAGGAAACTATTTTGAATATATTTATTCTCAACATAAGTGGATCACTGTGTACCCTCTCTTTCTTTCTCTATATAAAAACAACTTTTTAAACTGAATCTTATTTTGAAAGAGAATTATTCTGATAGCTATTTCGATAGCTTCCATAATTACACTTCAACAAGAGAATAATTATGGAAGCTATCGAAATAGAGAAACACCCCCACAACATGAATAAACGTGACGATACCTCCCACCTACCAGACATCTGGAAACCAGCCCTAGTCAACAAATGATCACCACACATCACCCTGGCCATTACAACATGAAACAACAATAAACACACAACCAGCACCAATCAGCACCAATCTTCCAATCATGATACAACCACACAACCAATCATTCCATTTACTGAAACAAAGCCAGCACTCCACACACACCCCACCAAGATTTATAGAAAGACGGCAGCTCCGATCACACTTTAAGCCCAAAACCCAGCCTGAAAATGGCGAGTGAGACCTCGCTGAAACGTTGCCAAGACAATCTCAATCTTACATGGGAAAAGACTCAAATACAAGAAGACCAGCATATGCATGCATGCATGCATGCATACATACATACATACATACATATGTGCATAAATGCATATATATATATGCACATGTCGCACACACACAGAGACAGACAGACAGATAGACAGACAGACATCACGATGTCCGGAACTTAAAATATATTATTCACTGGACACAGAAATGATAGGTATTGTCAATGGTACAATTTGCAAGCCAGAGATCAAGTTTCTATCAATGCATGCAATATCAGATTGTGTTGTAGAATATCTTTATGGGTGTAGTGTGTGTAGAATTAGCACTAGCACTAGCACTTAGACTTACGATCCACTTTCACAATGCTTTACAGCCCTTTCTAAGTGGTTTACAGAGTCAGCCTATAGCCCCCAACATTCTGGGTCTTCATTTTACCCACCTCGGAAGGATGGAAGGCTGAGTCAACCTTGAGCCTGGTGAGGTTTGAACTGCCAAACTGCAGCTAGCAGTCATCAGAATTAGCCTGCATAATTAGACCCATAAGAGATGGAGAATGATAGGAAAGGAAGAGAAAGATAAGAGGCTTGGAAAATAAAATGAGCAGATGGTTAAGCAGGAAGAAGAAAATGAAAACATTTGCAATGCCACAGAAGTGTAAATGGAATGCGAGATGAGCTGAAAACACAAACAGAAGTGGTATTTTTTAAAAAAAGCCATACTAACAAGTGGAATCAGTTAAATGTTCTGAAATCCAGGAATAATGGTGAAGGGTTCTGTGATATGTGTATGATGATTACTAAGCCCTAAAAAACCTGTTTGAATACTCAGAATTGTAACAACAGCAACTGCAATGACAACGACAACGACTACTACTACAACCAGGGTTATGGGTCTGCTTCTTATAATTTTAAATTGTAAAGTTACAAAGAGAGAAGAGGGAATTTTATCTGGAGAAAATGAATGCAGTTGTCACTAGAGAAAGGTCAAGCCCCATAAGCCTACATAGAAATTGCTGTCATTCAACCATTCTGTGGGCAACCTCCCCTCCCACATTTACTTGGTCTATAAGAATCAATCTAGGAAAGGTCTGAAGGTGAGCTATGGAGAGTTTGGGTTTTTTATTGACCAGGCTGGGAATTGCAGCTGCTGGGCTCCTCTAGAAGTAAATCACTTTGATCAGCAGCCATTCTATTGTTCATTTGGGAAGTGTTCAAACTTGTCCTCCACATGAACACTTTCTATTTCTCTTGTGTCACTTCCATTGGGTTTTAAACAGCTCCATCAAGAACCCAGATTCTTTTATTGCTTACATGGAATGTGAAGACTTTAAAATGAACATTGGCCAGGGCCGATGTTCTATTTGTGAGAAAACTGTTTATATATGTTTATTTTGAAAACAACTTGAGAAAAGGTAAATTCAGAGTAGATACCATATTTAGTCCAAAATGTTTATACATATAGTAAGGCTGCCGTGCCTGCCCTGTTGGTTCTGCTGGAATTCACTCCACCTTCATTTACACGAACAGCTTGGATGGAATTGAGAAGCAATAGCCCCCACAAAAGTTAATGAGCACCTGCAAGTTTGCTGTGCCTGGGGCTAATGTCACTACTAAGCCCATGGGGCATGTTGATCAACAGTCAGTCAACACTGCATCACATCTGGTGCTTAAATATGGTCCTGTCTCAGGATTCTGACATCTGGTCTGTTTCTTTAATTAATCCTACTTTATATGTATTTGAAGGTCTCCAACTGCCAATGAAATGGTTGGAAACACATCTAAGTGTCCGAGGTAGGAAAAGTCACCATCAATTACCAGTTACCATATATGGGTTTAGCAAATTTAAAAAGTTTATTCTGCAGGTCAGATTGGCAGTTAATTGTCTTCTATTGGTTTATCTTCTAAAATGCAATTGGTGTTTGGAAATGCTAGAAATGCTTACTGGCTTTGCTTATAGATGCCGTTGAGAACTTATGGGCTGTTCTACTTAGAGAGTGATGGGAATGATGGGAATCCCACTTACAAAGTAGGAGATACAAGAAACATACCCAAGACCCATAAATGCCTACACATTAATGCTCAAAGTTTAAGGAACAAACAGGGTGAACCTGAAGTTTTAGTACATGAAGACAGATATGATATAGTTGCCATTACTGAAACCTGGTGGGATGAAACTCATGACTGGAATTTACTGATGGAAGGATACCATCTGTTCAAAAGAAACCGATCTAACAAAAGAGGAGGTAAGAGTCGCATTATATATAAAAGATCATTACATCTCCAGAAATGCTCAAAACCAATGAAAATCACCTAGAATTCATATAGGTCAATATAAAAGGGGAAAAATGACATTACTAAAGATGTATATAAACAAAAAGTATATGTACAGGTTAAACCTGGCTTAATAGCAGTAACTGTGAGAGGGACCATGGAGTTCTAGTGGATAATCAATTAAACATGAGCCAGTAGTGTACAGCAGCAGCCAAACAATCTAATAACAATCATTGGTTGTATAAACAGAGGCACAGAATCGAAATCATGTGAAGTGTTAGTACCGGTTTATACATTCTTAGTAAGGCCACACCTAGAATACTGTATCCAGTTTTGATCACTATACTACAAAAAGATGTTGAGACTTCGGAAAAAGTGCAAAGAACAACTAAGATGATTAAGGGCCTGGAGACAAAAGCATATGAAGACTGGTTGCAGGAATTGGATATGGCCAGTCTAGAGAAAAGAAGGACTAGGGGGTGACATGATAGTAGTATTCCATTATTTGAAGGGCTGCCACAAAGAAGAGGGTGTCACCTTATTTTCCAAAGCACCAGAAGGCAAGACAAGAAACAATGCATGGAAACTAATCAAAGAGAAACAACCTGGAATTAAGGAGAAACTTCCTAACAGTGAGGACAATTAACCTGTGGAACAGCTTCCTTCAGAAGTTGTAGGTGCTTCATCAACGGAGGTTTTTAAGAAGAGACTGGATAGCCACCTATCTGAAATAGTATAGGGTCCCCTAGTTGAGCAGGGGTTTGGACTAGAAGACCTCCAAGGTTGCTTCCAGCTCTATTCTGATTGATTGAAGAGGGGTATGTTTATATACTTTTGAAACTCTTTTTAAAAAACACTTTTAAAAGAAGCCCATTTGGTTAGAAATAGCTTTATTACTAAATAACAAATGGTAAGTTTAATTTAAGAATTTATCAGTTCCTTTAGTATAGTATTTGGGTGGTAAGTGCTGAGAAAATTGGGGACAAAACAAGGAAAGGAAATATCAGCATTCTTAAGAGGTTATTGAAATGGTCCTTTAAGTCCCTCTAAAACTATTTCTAAAAATGAAGAGAATTCTTCTTAAAATTCTGAGAACATCCCATTGTCACAAACTGATAAATCTCATATGGAACTGGGACACCTTTCTTGATAATTTTCCAGTTTATTGTAACTTTCCCCAATTTGGCCCTGAGGTGTTGCTAACATTTCAGCTGCTGCCCAAGCAGATCTTTCCAACCTGTTGATCTTTCAGATGGATTAGAGCACAATTGCCAAAATCTCCAGCCACTAATTTAAAGAACTGCAGCTGTTTGAAGAGCATCATTTTGGAGAAGTCTAATTTATAGAACAACTTCACCATCTGGAACTCTGGCCAATTAGAACCATCTGCTGCATATTCTAATTATGATTATTAAGAACCTCCCTCTCAACATTATTAATGTACACTACATCTGGACCTCTTTTTTCAGTAGAGGGGCTTTGATGTGCAGTCAGCAAACTAAATACACCCAATGTGAATTGCAAATATCAAAGAATTGATCTATTATGATTGAAAAACAGGACAAAATAAAAGAGACCTGGATGCTGACCAGGAATACTAAGCTTCAGAACTTTGGACTTGGACAGCTCTTTGTTTTCATGGTTAAATTTATAAAGATTGACAAATCTTAATAATAACTCACACCAGCTACCTTTAGATAGACAGGCAGGCAGGCGGTGTGTATGTGAGTATATGCACATGTACTGATTATTGGATATATATTTCACTTTGCAAGATTCCCATCCCACTGACTATGCTATTTGGAGGATTATGGGAAGATGGTCCAATACATTTGGAAGACAATAAAATGTGTAAGATTGCCTTTACAGATCAGAAACAAAAGACATACAAAGCTGTACTTGAAGTACAAAAATTACACATTAGTACTATCTTGACTCTCAGTGACTTCACTTAGATCTGTGAGAGGAAAGTAGATATATTCTTACATATATAAGATGGACCATGGGCTTGATTTAAATATAATTTTAGTTGTGATACTTTGCTGGACACAATTGAACAAGGTTGTCTTTCCCCTCCAAGTGTTTTACTGGACTTATACAACACACCAGCAGAAAATCCTAAGTGCGTCCCTTTATACTTTGCTATGAATTTGAATTGTTTTATTTCCTGCTATGGAGCAGAATGTGTCTGATTGGAACACCACCATGATAAAGGTAACTTGCTTCCATTGTTGACTCTGGGTATTCTAGTCCACACAAAGACAGATTTTAGAAGCTAGTAAAACAATCCAGTGGGGGAGATGTCTGCTTTTTATTTAGTATTTCATGTTTCCCATATTTATCCCAGGAAGGAGTCAACGGGACCAACAACAACAAAGTGCTTTCTTGATCTCTGGCTGTTGCTGATGCATCATTTTCTTTGCAAGTTCCTTGAGCTCTAATGTGTGGAATGAGACAACTCGCTGCAGACAACTCGCTATGGCCATCTTGCTACAGTCAGTTCACCATGGCCAACTTGCCACAGGCAACTTGCTGTGGAACAACTCGCCACAGGAGAATTCAACAATGCAATTTAATTATTTAAAATAATCACAAAATTATTTTAATTTTTGTCACTTCTCTGGCATCTTTTCTTTAATAATTCTATCCCACCATTTCTTCAATATTAATGTAACTCTTATCCTGTGGTGTGTTGTCCCACGGTGAGTTAGCCATGGTGTGTTGGCCCATGGCAAGTTGGCTGTGGCAAGTTGTAATGTGACCCTTTGCTCCAGTCCATCCTACATCAGATCTATGTTTTTTCTTGCTGGACAACTGTCCCATCATTGTTACAGCTAATGTTGCATTAGAACTCTCTGGATGAACAGCATGGATTCAGTTATAATTGATTGCTGGCCTTCAAATTAAATGACTACTAAAGGCACTGACTCTGCAATAAAGATTTATACATTCTCTATGTATCCAATACCATTGCAATATGCCTGCCTGTGAAATCCTGAGTTAGTTTCCTAACTTTTCCATCAGCAGTTTGCTGATGCAGAAGCCTATTTTGACATTCCAGTGACTATCAGTAATCTAGGAAAGTAATTCCCCAGCCTCATTTCTCTTTCTATAATCACCAACAAGATCCCCAATCTTACCTGTCGAGCGTATGAGACACTGTTGTCTATCACATTTCAAAATATGTAATTCAAACAAAGGCATTTCCCTGACAGGGCTGGTGTTCAAATGTTCCACTTCATGTTTTGCATTGTTACATGCATACACTTCAGCTGCAACCATCTGCTTTGTGAATTTGCATAACCCTGGAGCAGGCTGACTTCAAATGCAGAGCAAGGAACAGATGATTTGCTATTCAACTAATGGGAAGGGGCCTGATTTGAGGAGAAGAAGAATCCCACTGCTGGGCACCAGCCTCAAAGGTCACCATTAAACTGCTCACGGTAGGAAACTGATAGCTTAAACTGCGATAGGCTCCCCGTTCTTTATAATGGCCTGATTCTGGCAGCTGCTGAAAAGTGTTGTTAGAAGCAAGATTTAGCACTACAACCCGTGCCAGGGAAGCCATTTCATCAGCAACCAGGGCATTGAATCAGCGCATTAATGAAATCAGCTAACTGAACAGAACCAGTATGGTTCTGCATCCAGTCTGGTGCAGTGGTGAAGTCATTGGATTAAGATTGAAGAGTCTCAGGTTCTAATCCACTGGATGACTTTGTGCCAGTCAATTCTCTCTCAGTTCAATTTACATCAAATTATTGGGGCAGGGGAACTAACTCTTGTGCCAGCCCTAGATACAAGCAGCTTCCAAATAACAATATTACTAAAAATCTTTATTGACTGTAATGATGACTCTCTCAGATGAACTATAATAGCCATTTGCCAAACTTTGTGTCAAAAAAACCCTACTTCATTCTTTGATCCATTCTGTAATTTAGTAGTTTGATTTGGGTATAGAATCTAACCAAAATATTAAACAATACTGGTTTGAGAGGTTAAACTATGCAATTAGAATGATCAATATTGCTATTGTAGTTGGTTTTATTAACAAATATTGTTATAATTATACTTGAGAAGCTGTTGAACTGGGATATTTTTCATGTGGGTGAAAACTTGGGATATTCCCTGATTATTTCCTCTTCCTATGTAACCTCCATCACATCATTGCAACCTTCTCTGTTTTAATTCCTATAAGATGACTAAAGCTTATTTATCCTCCATGTTGATCTTCTAATTTTCAATTATAATTACACACAGTCCTAGCAACCACAACTGGGATTGCAACTCTATCAATAAACATCAGGGTAACTAAGGAGAAAATCCCGTAACTGCAATGACTTTATAACATTAATTCCCATTCTGTTGTTAAGCAAATTTCTGTGCTAGTTAAGCAAGACATGATATGACTTTGACTTGTAATTTTCCTTCTGCATTTTCCATTAACTCTGCTTGTCGGAAGCTGATTATGAAGCACACAAATGGAGATCACATGATTGCGGGGCACTGACATAATTGTAAATGCAAGAATTGGTTACAAAGCTATTTATTTATACCATTGTAATTTCAAATGGACATTAAATGAGGCAGTCAGTAAGCGGTAAATATCTGTATGTCTCTCTGACATGATTAATTATTAGTAGTATTAATCATCTTACACAGTTTGTTATTACAAAGCTATAAATGTTTTAAAAAAATCCTAGTTATACCACAGACCAAGGATAAAAGAGCCAAAAAATTAGAGAAGTCAACCAATCTCTTTCCCCTAACAATAGTTTAATATATACAGAAAACTAATCAATATATTCCTGGTTTATATTGAATCAGTGTGACATTCAGAAAGCGAAAACATTGCATATAATAGAATGGAAATAGAAACAACATCTGAGCAAACAGAATTTATACATAGCAAATAAGGCAACATTTGATTAAAATGGGCATACTAGGCAACAGTGGACCAAAAACATTATTTTCTGTGGATTGAAACTGTCACCTAAACAAATGAGGATCGTCTCCTGAATTAAGAAAGGAAGCAGTCAAAATCTGTTTTCCTATCTGATGATTTTATTACTGTACATCATAACACCATAATTTCAAATAGTCATTAAAGGAGACAATTGGTAAGTGAGAACTACCTGTATGTCTGTAGTGATGACAAAGGATTAGTATTATTAATATCTAGTTTATGTAAACTGACCATTGCTGGTTTAAAAAAAGTAAAATATTTTCAGATCAGGATATTTCTGAATCTGCAAAATCAGTCACTTGTACCTGATGTATACTATAATTTTATAATACAGGGAGTCCTTGACTTACAACAGTTCATTTAGCGACCATTTGAAATTACAATGTAACTGAAAAAAGTGATTTATGACCAGTTTTACACTTACGACCACTGCAGCATCCCCATGGTCATGTGATCAAAATTTAGATGCTTGTCAACTGGTTCATATTTATGACGGTTGCAGTGTTCTGGGGTCATGCAATCACCTTTTGGGACCTTCCAACAAGTAAAGTCTATGGGGAAGCCAAACTCACTTGACAATTCTGCTTACTAACATAAGCGCTATAGTGATTCACTTAACAACTATGGCAAGAGAGGTCGTAAAATGGGGCAAAATTCATGTTACTATTTCACTTAGCAAAAGAAATTTTGGGCTCAATTATGGTTGAGGACCATCTGTAATAAATAAAGGAGCTGAGGTGGCACAGTGGTTAGGGTGCAGTACTGCAGGCCACTTCAGCTGACTGTTATCTGCAGTTCAGCGGTTCAAATCTCACCGGCTCAAGGTTGACTCAGCCTTCCATCCTTCCGAGGTGGGTGAAATGAGGACCCAGACTGTGGGGGCAATTTGCTGACTCAATTTGCTAAAAATCTGTAAACTGCTTAGAGAGGGCTGAAAGCCCTATGAAGCGGTATATAAGTCTAATAAATAAATAAATAATAAATACTAATTGCTTTATAGTAGTAGTAAAAATAATAATTATAGCAACATTTGAACACCATCGGCATTTCAAAATGCTTCAACAGCTTCACCCTCAGTCAATTGCCAAAGGCAATTTGGAGCTGCTTATTCCGAAGATACCTTGAACATCATCAGACAACAACATCTGCCTATCCGAGGTCCCAGGGAATGTCTCAACAGGATGATAAAAATGCCAACTCCAGTCTAAACATCTGCCTGACTGTGCCACCAAGAATAATAATGATAATAATTTTAAAGCCTGCTCACTTTTAGAAGCTTAGATTACTCAAAGTATTGCATATTAGAGGCCTACAGAGAAAAAGAGATAATGAACTTAACTCCCTAGCAGTAATTAAGAACCTAAGTCAAGCATGAGGATGAGAAAATTTCCATTGGGATAGAATGTTCTTTGGGAAAAAAATCACACTTTCAATAAGTAAAATTGCCATCTTTTTTTCTTTCTCTTTCTCCCTCTGCATTTGCCACAAGTGAATTCCAGGGTAAAGAATATTACATTCTTTAAGCTCTCTCTTGAATTTCTGTCAGCTTCGTTTATTTAATACACATCCATAATTGGTCATTAGTACCTTAGGTGAAAAAATTTCCCTCTACTACAGGTCACATAGGAATACTAAGGGGTTTCTGAAGAAATCCTTCCAGGTTGAAGCTTTGCCTGAAGCTTGTTTGTTGCTGCTACCCAGTGTCACATGCCTCTGATTTCTTCCCCATCAGAAAGTCTATGATCTGAACTCATTTTTCATTAGAATGAAACCACCCAACCAAGAGGAAGATTCAAAGGTGTCATTCTGACTTTCTTGCTGCCTTCAATAAATTTCCAAGCAAGCTAAAGTCATGCTTTTCCAGGGATCGTCTTGAGACTGGGGTTCATTACTTTACACTGAAAGTGAAACTTCACATAATTGGTTTTAAAAACTATGGAGGCAACAGCATCACATATTTTTGCCTGACTTAGGCTAAACCTAACTCAGTTCCAATTAGCCCATAATTTGACATCCAATGGCTTTAGGTGTTGGAGAATGGCTACCATCAAGGCTACCATGTAACTTTCCTTTGTATCAATGGTAAAGCATAATTTGTAGTGCATGGGGAGATTTCTACTGCACCATAGCGGGCAGCTATGGGGCTTCATTTAGCTGCCTGCTATGGTGGAGTAGAAATCTCCCCCATTCACAAATTACATTGGTACAAAGGAAAGGTACATTCTAGACAAGTTTTAGGAGCAAATAGGGAAAACTTTAAATCTACAGCACTGCTGACATACCTCCACCAAGGGAAAACAATTGAACTAGCCCTGAAGCAAAATTACTTGCAGTAGAAGCAGAAACCCAAATCACAGCACAGAAGTTGGAGAAAAGAGACAATTTTCTGCCCAGGAAAGCAAATAGTCATTTCACGTCACTGATTTTAGTTTCCCCACAATAACTGATAACTATTGATAATTCTTGCCGGCCCTCTAATTATATCATTACAACAAATGAACCTCTAATAACGCCTGAAAAGTTGGCTTTGTTTATACTTGCAAGAAGCTGTATATGGCCCTGAGGCTTTTTTGTAACCTCTGGAGACCTCTGTAAGCAAGTTGTTAAAAACCAGTGGTCACATTTTCCCATTGTAAGAGGGAAAGCCCATGAATTGAAGCCATAAACCAGGATTAATGCCGCTAACTAAACAACCCAAATCCTCCAAACTTTGCTCAAGAGGAAACATGCTCAAAACATGATATAGCTTCATTCACTTTATTTCAATATTCAGACAACTGTATTCTCGGCCTTAAACTTCAAAACCCTCATCATTCCCCACCCCTGATGTATACTGAAAATTTTGGAGAACTGATCATTGATTCACTATAGTATGTGAACATAGTGCTCATCTGAAATAAGATTTTTTTAAAATATAGATGCTGGATGTTCATTTGTGGGAAAGTTATCTCTGCCCCAGCCCCTCCTCCCCATTTAAAGTCTGACACAAATTCAGTATGAAATGAGGAAAAACTGAGGATCACCTGTGAGAAGGCATGAGATGTGTTGAATCAGACAGGAGACATACCAGAAAACAGACAGCATCTCCTTCAGGACTATGAGTCATTGACATATGTCACACTCTGGGAATTGGCATATGGTTCTACTCTGAGTCACTGCCCCTCTGTTGAAATATTTTGTTCTATTGGAGTAAACATGGCCTTAATGCTATAATCCTCCTCATAGAGACTAGCCATGTTATTCTCTTGATTGGTTATAAAAACCTCTTCTTTACAGATTTCGGTTTGGTCCAAAGACAGCAATACAAAGGAATATAATGAATTTGTTCATATGAATAGAATTGACACTTCAGGAGGAAAAAACCCCTTAAACTCCAACATCACAAAACTTCTAGGTGTAGAAATATGCATACAAACTTTGGTGTGGACCAAAGGAAGGAAAATTGAGTTGGGTTTACCTTTCATTAGGAATGACTTGAAAACTGAGTGGAAATGGTATGGCACAGTTCAGTATTTAGAATTCTTGGAGCACATCTGTTCTTGAAGCATGGGGTATGCTTCATACAGAGATGATATATTGATTTTTGTCCTCCCATTAGATCCCATATTGCCCTCCCTGCACCATATCACCACCAGCAAAATGCAATTACCCCTATTTCTTTGACTTTGGCAGAGGGACACATTTTTGCTGTTTAAAAGCTTTGTGCCCTTGGAGAAGTGGCTTCTGAGAGCATTTAGCTAAGAGGCATGGGTGTTCTTTCTGACGGACAGAATGTGCTTTTCCCTTCCCGTCTCTTCTGCATCAAGGTGAAATATTGAGAACACTGATAATTATTAGGCTGACAGATTTTTCTGCTCAAATAAGGATGTGAAAAATACATTGCCTTTTCATTATGAAAATAAAAGGGACGTTAACATTGAAGGCAAGGACAGGTGATCAACTCAGCTTTTGCATGAGCATCACAGCAACAGATCAAAAACAAGGCATTTGGTTGTTTTGCCAGTTCAAATGTCCTCAGGTGCAACTCTTATACTTTTAAGAAAATATGAGATCATAATTGACTCTGTTTCTCAAGCAGCCAAGAAATCAATGAAGCCAAGGAAATGGTCCACTGAACCTCACCTAAAGTTTCAACATTTTTCCTCTCTCCACCTTCTGTCTGCTTGCCTCATTTCCTCTCTGTTGCTATAAGTACAGGAAGACATCATTTCTCCTGACCCTTTGATACTTTTATTCCCACCCCAAGTGAAATAAATGTCTTAGTAGTAGGTTGAAACTGTCTGGGAAGATGTTCTGAATACATAGGTAAAAGGGAGGACATTGAAGACGCAGTGGGATAAAGTTGTTTAATATATTTGTGGATAATTGTGTATAGTGCTTGGGATTATTGTTAGTTGGGGATGGGATGCATGTGGATTCTTGTATTCAGTAGCAGCTGATGTCATCTTTTTGGCTTAGAACCCAAATGATTGACAATATTAAGTAGATCTTTTGATGCAAAAATGTGCACGAAGCTGAAAATTCATATATCAAAGATCAAAGCAGTTGTGCTTCAGATAAAAAAATAATAAGTAAACATTATCTATAAATGGTGCAATGCTAGATCAAATAGGTGAATATGTGAAACTACTACAGTAGAATGTTTATTAAAATGGGACAATCCATTCCTCAAAATAGATTGCTCATTATTAGTTCTGTTCTCTGTTGCTTTCCTTCCTGTTTCTTTCATTCTTTCAGTGGAATTGTCATTTCACTACGGTAGGCGTGAACCCAGGGTTACTTCTTCATTTAACAAACTCACAACTTGCAATCCAGACCTTGAAGCAAAAGAAAAATAAATCTTCCCCTTTCTTTTTACCATGAGAAAATAGTTCTCTGCAACCCATTTACTCCCCCCCCGTTAACGATGAATTATAAACATGATAATTCAATTATATGTAAAGTAGTAAATTAAGCACAGCTTATGAATTTTTTATTCATGTCAGATTCTGAATACTTCCACATTTGCACTCATGTTGAGAACTTAAGACATAAATTAAGCAATTACTAATTTGCCCAATAAATGTACATCCTTTGTTTCTTCTGCCACTGAAGTCAATGAAATTTGGGGATGTTGCTATTGTACTGGTTCCCTGTTGCTGTGACAACCTCCTTGTTTGAGCTCCTTAACTTTGTTGCCAGACTGGCAGTGGAGTTCCCTAGGCTCCTGGTCCTTCAGGACTTTGATCTGACTTAAGGGCAGAGTCAGAGGTGGCTCAGGAGTTCATGGCCACTATGGCAACAATGAGGCTGACCCAGATTATCAAGAGCCTAATACATAACATATATTCATTTTTCTCTTGGACAAGTGGTAATGCAATCATAAGTGGAGGGAGATTCCTGTCAATCCTGCCATGGTCAGATCACTATGTGTTGACCCTGATCCTCAGTCCATCCTGCCATCACTGCAGGGATGCTGGACTTATTTGATTGATCTTCCAGGAAACTGATGGATTCAGTATGGTTTCCAGAAAGCTTAAGATTGTCCCTGAAGTTCTGCTACACATCTTTGGTTGCTGCCTGGAATGAAAGGACAGCAGGGGCTTTGGCTCTGATTGTGACCATATGTTTGCTCTCCTCCTATGGATTCCAAAGTACCTATGGGTTATAGAGTGGCTGAGGAAGATGAAATGATCGAAGGGATATCTAGAATGCTGCTGGGGGAAATGAGGAGTGAACATTATAGAATAACAGAGTTGGAAGGGATCTTAGAGGTCTTCTAGTCCAACCCCCTGCTTAGGCAGGAAACCATACACCACTTCAGACAAATGGTTATCCAATATATTCTTAAAAACTTCCAGTGTTGGAGCATTCACAACTTCTGGAGGCAAGGTGTTTCACTGATTAATTGTTCTGTCAGAAAATGCCTCGCTAGTTCTAAGTTGCTTCTCTCCTTGATTAGTTTCTACCCATTGTGCTGCCCTCACATGCCTTGGAGAATAGCTTGACTCCCTCTTCTTTGTGGCAGCTCCTGAGATATTGGAACACTCCTATCATATCTCCCCTAGTCCTTCTTTTCATTAAAGATGATCAAGTACAAACTACAATCACTATTGGATTTGCTTTGTTGTGGTGAAGGTGGAAAAGTGACAGTGCTTCTCTGTCCATATTACATCCATGGATAGACACTTGGTGACCCCATTAAAGATAACATGGGCACATCGAAGAGGAACTGATTTGAAAGCTTGCTTGCAGGGCTGCTGTGAGGAATAAGCTTGGCATTTATTGGGTAAAGTTGGCTGGATTCACTCAAGGTTAGGATCTGGTCTTGAGGTAAGCCCCATGAAGATACTGAAGCTCAGCCTAGCTTGGTTATCTGGAAATAATTTGGCTTTGTTACTCCCAATAAAGTTGACTGGGTTCTTGAGACTGCACATCTGGTCATTTGCATATTAACCAATATCTCTCCTGGCTGGTTAAAGCTTTCACTGAGGTGACATGTGGTTGTGTTTTGGCAGTGGTCAATCCTGCCTTTAGAGAAAGGGAGTGGTTTCACTGTCTCTGGATGAATTAGAAGTATGTCCCACTCTCCCCAAAAGTCAATGTTGGACTTGGTGGACCCAAGTATGTAGGATAGGTTTGGGGCATGGACATGGGCCTGAAATAGTATTGAACCCTCTCCTGTAAATGACTTGTGGTGGGAGTTGAACTGGGTGGTACATCCATCCTCATTTTTCTTGATTTTTCACTAGGTTTCAATGCTATAGATTAAGGTATCCTTCAAGACCAGCTTTGGGGGGTTGGGGTTGGGAATGAGTTGGGATGGCATTGTATTGTACCAATTCTTTTATTTTCCCTTGGAATAAATAGCAAATTCCAAGGGACTGCATTTGCTACATAGCAAAGATATAAAAATTGTGTAGACAGGGCTGTCTCTTCATCTCTGGTCCCTAGTAAATATAGGGGTTCTCTAATAGTGAAGCAACTAACTTCACCCGGGTTGGCTTTCTAAAAAAAAATCATTCAAGGGAAGAACTTATGTGACAGTGATGTAGCATTTTTTAAAAATACTGTAATAATTGTATTAAATATTATAATTGCAGCAATAAGAATTAATACAGGATTCTAATGGCTGAAAAGCAGTTAAACAATTTCTGAAAATGATTAGTAAAGGGAATATGTGAGTTGGGTGTCCTTTCAAAGGCACCAATTGCAATTTGAGCAATATGATTCTTGCTCAAATTCTCCAAACTCTAAACCTTCTGGATTGTTTCCAGCAGGTTTAGATTGTATCTAGCAGTTTCCTCATGACTATCAACCACGTGGACAATTTCAAGTCATCTCCTTGTCTGGAGAGGTTTCAAAGAGCTGGTTTGCTAAGTGACTCTTCATTCCACTCGCAAATATGCAAGGACAAATGGGCAGTTATTGACCTTCCTTTTTGCAGTCTCATCTTCAGCCCAACCTTTCTATCGCCAGAAGTCCCCGATCTTGGAGCATTTTCAGTGTAGGACATTCAAGGTTAATATTGTCCTTCATATTTCATAGCTTTAATAGTTTGATGCTTTTGTGCTTAAATGTTCATCTGCCGTGCAGTGATTTGGTGGCTTGGAATAAAAATGCCCATAGAACAATAGGAGTGAGTAGAATGGCTAGTCAGAAGTTGGTTGCTGTTCACCAATGCTGCTGATTCACTGCTTTTTCATAATTAGCTGGACGTGGAATGAAAACCAAAGCTCTACCACACCACTGGAAATAGCAATGAATAGTTGTGCCTTGAAGATCTTAATTGCTCAATGCCAGTTTCTTTTCCTGTGCTTGGGAAATATTGTAACAACTGGGGGTGTTCATTTTGTTTTCATTTTTCATAGCATGTTAGCTGTATTATACATTTAAAAATGTGGGCTGAGAAAGAACTGAATAACTAAAGGTTTATTTCTAAAGCTCAGAAACAGAGAAGCTAAAATGATCACAAATAGCTTATGTCTGTGTGTATAGACATATGCACAGACATAAGCTGTTTGTGATTATTTTAGCTTCCCTGTTTCTCAGCCTTAGAAATAAACCTTTAATAATTCAGTTCTTTTCTCAGTCCTCATTTTACCTCATAGACTCCTATTCTCTGCTGCAGCCTTTCACTTTTTAGCATGTAATCCATTGGGAATTCAAAGAGAAGGAAAAGATCAGACATTTTGACAGCCATTCTTATGCTTCTTAAAAGTTTACTATGGTCAAAATCAGAGGTGGTATTCAGCAGGTTCTGACCAGTTCTAGAGAACCAGTAGCGGAAATTTTGAGTAGTTCAGAGAACCAGTAAATATTACCTCTGACTGGCCCTGCCCCCATCTATTCTCTGCCTCCCAAGTCCCAGCTGATCGGGAGGGAATGGAGATTTTACAGTATCCTTCCCCTGTGACACATAGCCATGCCCACCAAGCCACACCCACAAAATCAGTAGTAAAAAATTCTGAATCCCACCACTGATCAAAATGTCTATGGTCACCTGGATAAAACCAGATTCATTGCCTGGTCTATGCTGAGGAAATATGAGCAACTCCAGGACTCAAGTTAAAATAATAGTTTTTTAATCCAAGAAGAAAAAAAAACTTCCCCTAAAATGGAGCAAAATGGAGTGCTGCTTAAGTGCTTATTTGAGATCTTGAAAAAAGATGAGATAAATATTTAACAAACAGATTACCGTAATTTTAAAAGCATGCAGTATATTTACTAGCTGAACATATTGAGCTAAAAGGGGAAATCAAAATATTTTAATATTTTTAAATATCATATTTAATATCATTTTTCCAAATAACTTTAACCACAACATTTTGTTCCACTCCATGGGGCAAGCCAGGCAGATTAGAATAGATATACTAGAAAGAAACAAGTTGGATTATAACTTTTATCCCACTTGGCCATCTTCCAGTTTTTTAGGTCAGAAGAAACGACTAAAACTTGAGATATTTGATATTATTTGCTTTCTCCTACATGTCTTCCAAATTGTTTTGGTCCAAATAAATTTTCTTAAATAAAAAGGAAGATATGTATATGTATCTGCAACATGTTTAACTATTTACTTAATTTTAGCATTTCTTGATGGATAGGCTCTTGCATTAGTTGCATTCTAGTAAAGTACTTCTACCTATAAAAGATGAATTAAATGAATATTTTGTTCAAAGAAATTAGGAATTAGTGATTTCAAAAATCAAGCTGTATGAAAATGTGTATGAATAATGGGTGGTGATTGCAGAGAGTGTCTGAGAGAAAGATAGCACATGGCCAGCTCTTTTGGGGCACAACCTCAGAGACAATAATAAGAACACAGAGAGGAGAGTCATTGGTCATATGAAGGAGAGATAGATAGATAGATAGATAGATAGATAGATAGATAGATAGATAGATAGATAGATGGGGGAGGGAGGGAGAGTAGGTGGGTCAGTCAGTCAAAGAACAAATCTCAGTGCAACAATTTTGCTGTTAGAGGATGCAAGAAAATCCAATTACTATTGTAAAGATCAGAGGTCTGCAGAAAAATTTGGAAGGAGTTTTAACCTGCTTCTCACTCAGCATTTGCAAAAAGATTGCATTTTCATGACGACGACGACGACGACGATGATGATGATGACGACGACAACGACGATGGATGATGATAAAGTCCAGAATTGGATTAAAACAACTTTATTATCTTTGGCAGTGCAAGAATAATTACCCAGGGCATCGATAGCAAGGCAAGATTTTGT
This sequence comes from Thamnophis sirtalis, assembly GCF_051295495.1. NCBI lineage: Eukaryota > Metazoa > Chordata > Lepidosauria > Squamata > Natricidae > Thamnophis > Thamnophis sirtalis. Next base: position 102,051,550 of record NW_028261385.1, on the reverse strand, counting down.
TTGATTGATTAAAGGTGTGTTGCAATGTAATAATATATACTCTGCCCCTTATAATATTTGCATATATTATTGCAACACAAGTACAAAAGGACAGGCGTTTGTACTGTGATGTGATGCACACTTCATCACTTGTTGCTGTTCTGCAGATACCTACAATCATTACTTTAGAGACGGTAGCTGGTTGGGTGACTATCCTGACAAGAATTGATTGAGAATTTAATCTAAACCCAATTCAAAGAAATACAATTTGATGTGGTGGTTGCTTGTCTAGTGTGTCTACCATATTTGCATGTTTTTTGTATCTGTGTAACTTAGCATTCCACTCAGAGTCACATAGGTAAGATATTTAAATTTACAAATAAATGAATAAATGTGGAGTTGGATAAAATAAACACATCTCAACATTTCTCAAGCTAACACTTTCCACACCTCTGAGGAAGCCAAACTGAACAAAATGGAGAATTATTGATTTCTGCTGGACTTCATTCGTCAGTTTTAAACAGTGGAGAAAATGTTTATGACAGAATGAAGCTTAAATTCTACCATATAATTTGCCAGCTTTATTTTCAAAAATAGAGCTGACCTTAACAGAGATATGGGGCAGAATTTAAGGAATGTAATACAGGACCCAAACAAAGTCTGGTTTCTCTTGTCAGATGAACAAAATATTGGCTGATTAGCAACTTATTACTGTAAAACCATCCTAAAGAGCCTTAAAATCTGTACACACATCTCACTAGCGATCAATTGTCATAGCATGTCAATAAGTAATGATATGCTCTGTTTCCCACTACTACCATTCCTGTGGGATGTAATGATACATCCTGTCTGTCCATTTAGTACCAGTCTTCTCCTGGATCAAACGATGGGTTTTTTCTAGCACTTACCATGTTATTCAGGGTCAATGGAAGACAGTTAGAATGGGAAGGGTTAGATGATGCATACACAGATAGACAGTTCCCTCCAAAGCGATACTTTACTATACATAATGGATGAACATCACCTGAATAATCCAATAAAAACATCACTGATGAAAAGTAAAGCAAATTGACTAAATATCCTGCCTCCTTTGGGCAGGGTTAAAGGAGACTGTAGTGCAGAAATACAATAAACCCCTATGTATCCAAGTCTTCAAGAGGGAAGTAAAATAAACACATTTAAACACAAGGAACCCGGTGAAGCTTGAAAGTGTTTAATTATTTTGATGAATGAGGGAAAGAGGGGTTCTGTGGGAACTTGCTGCATCAGCAGAATTTCCTTTTAATGTGACAGGCACTGTCATGCTGGCTGTATGTGCATATGTAAGAGAGAATGTATAATGTACAAGTGGAAAGAGTGGGGGGAAAGTTGTGGGGTTATGATAGTGGTGGTGTCAGGCTTGGAAGCCATCTTTTACAGTGGACCTCAAGCCTACCACATATTCTACTATGGGAAACTGGGAGGGAGGATTCTATGAAGCATAGGAGCTTTGTAGTCAAAATAACATTCTTTCTCAGAGAGTCAAGGTCATCTTGTCATGGCACCTGGAGGGGCATCACTGGGAGAATCTTCTTTTGGGACAGTGACTGATTGGACCATGTGATAGACATGTGGATGCTGGGCCAAGATCTTGAACTTTCAACTGTGTGGGGAAAACCTGGGAGCTTTCAGATTCAGGTTTTTCCAGATGTGCCAACATGGCTTTTCTAATAAATTGGAGCTTTGAGGAATCTCTAGCTTCGAACTCTTATTTTATTGAGGATGCTGTTTGGAATCTTGATATTTGGAGGAAAGAACAATACTAACCTCTGTGGTGCAGGATTCTGGATTACATTTTTTTTTAAAAAAAATCTGGTCCTAAAAGTCTTCTCTATATGTCTGGTTTGTCTCTTCAAGAAATGTCTCCTCTTTCTCCCAGATGGTGATCTTATTCCAGACAGGTCTTATTTCTGGCAGGTGATGATGATGATAATGATAAACAATATCTGATTCAAACAGTTAAAATCAATCATATATTGTGCTTTTTACTTCTGTTCAATTAGTCTGATTCTCAGGAACTGCCAGGACAAGCCTCTGCAGTTTCCTTAGCAAGATTTTTTCAAAAATGTTTGCCATTGCCTGCTTCCTAGGGCCGAGAGAGTGACTGGCCTAAGGTCACTTAGCTGGCTTTGTGTCTAGGGGAGGACTGAACTTACATTCTCCTGGTTTCTAATGTGACACCTTAAAACATCCAATTAGCTCTCCACATCTACATATACATCATCTACAGCTAGCTACATGCTTACCTGTTATTTTATTACCATTATCAATATAATGTGGACTAAAATAAGAACATGTAATAGTAAGCCAATAAGAAGAAAATGAAACATTGCTAAATGTATTTTATATCAATGGTGGACTAAAATAAGAACATGTAATAGTAAGCCAATAAAAAGAAAATGAAACATTGCTAAATGTATTTTATACTTTCCACATATCTCTCCATATCTTTCTAGCCTTGAAAACTATCCTTGGTTCCACCACATGAATCCACTTTTTATATGGTGTTTGTTCTCCAAACTTCTCATTTTTCCCTTTCTGAGAATCTCACCATACCCATCTAACCAATTATTCAATCTCTTGCTTCCTCTTGACCCATTTATTCTTTCTGCATGTATTTGTTTGGAGATTTGACCCTCATTCATCCTAGCTTGCAGTATATGACTGAACCATCTAAAACTACCATCTTATGTTCATCACACACTTTTTCATTCAATCCCAAATTCATTCGACACCATTGGAGACACCTTGGTCTACTATAGTCAGTGGTGGTTCTTTGCACCCAGGTCTAATCCCGCACAGCTTCTAAGCAGAGGTGGGTTTCACATAATTATACCATCAGTTTACCGCACACCAAAAATGTGAGCGTGCACAAATGCTTTGCTTGTGCATGTGGATTGCATCCATGTGCATGACTTAGAAAACATGTTTAAATAGGACAGCATAGTGCTGGGGGGGGGGGGGTCCAAGCTGGCTGAATACCATCACTGCTTTTAAGTCCAGACAAAGTCAGGCAGTTATTGCCATTGACTTTGATGCCGAACCGTTGTTATGCTGATATTGACCCCTAGTTGAAAATCACTGAAATTATTTAATTGCCTTCTCACCAATATACATTGAAAAATGCCTCTCAGTTCTGTTCCTCAACATGTTCTTATTAATCTTTCAATGTTGGCATTTCATCACCACTCATTCCCTGAAATACTTGGAAATAGCTTCAACACAGCTATTTTCTAATGCAATGCAGACGATTATTGCCATTTTTAATGCTCCCATTCTTTACTGTGGATTCCAGAGAACCAAGGCTGAGATTCAATTTTTGAAACTAGTCATAAGAAAAGCCACCAGCTTTGATGCTTAGTTTTTGGCGAAGAGAAGGCTGATTTAAATAATGAGATTCAAATAGCATAAAAGAAAATACTTTCAGGCAAAAGTGAAAAGGGGAGAACCATTTTCCTGACTAGCTAGTGTGTGCAATTTATTCTCTGTACAATAGTCTAAAGCAATATGCAGTACAGAATGACTTTCTTAGGAAAGAGAACTTTGGAAAGTTGCAGTATAACTTTCTCAAGACTGTTGACAGCTGCAGAGTTGAGTTTTGATATTATCTGCCTGCTGATGGATGCTACATGCTGTAGTGGAAATAACTTTTAGCATTCAGAATCCTAGCCAGATATACCATGCATCAGATTTTGAAAGTCCTTAAAAGCACAGTTTCAACTCTTCAGTTCTTCGATTTTATGATGATGTTGTTTGCATTCCCCAAGGAGTAAAAGTTTCCAGAGCTTGTTTTAAAAGTCAAGTTGATTTTTATACAGTGATGACTGGAGTCTTGGGTGGTACTTGATATTAACTAGTGATTTGCAAGTGCACAGTTGGAGTAGAAATGAAGCGAACAGGCGTACCTTCTAGTTATAAAGCAGTCCCATCTCCTTAAAAGCACTTCACTGCTTCCCAAAGCTTCAATTTTAGCTTGTCAGGCAAATAGATTCAAAGCTCAAGGCTGCCTCAAATTAAAGTAAATTTCTTTGATCTTCTCTTTATACACATGTTTTTCTGATCAAGGTGGAACATAGGAAACTGCCTGAATAAGGCTTGTCTTTCTATAGCTTCTTTAAGGTAAAGGTAAAGGTTCCCCTCACACATATATTCTAGTTGTTCCCAACTCTAGGGGGTGGTGCTCATCTCCATTTCAAAGCTGAAGAGCTAGTGCTGTCTGAAGATGTCTCTGTGGTCATGTGGCCAGCATGACTAAATGCTAAAGGTGCATGGAACGCTGTTACCTTCCCAGCAAAGGTGGTCCCTATTTTTCTACTTGCATTTTTACATGCTTTCGGAACTGCTAGATTGGCAGAAGCTGGGACAAGTAATGGGAGCTCACTCCGTTAAGCGGCGCTAGGGATTCAAACTGCTGAACTGTCAACCTTTCTGATCAACAAGCTCAGCTTCTTCGCTACTGAGCCACCGCATCCCTTAAAGAGAACATTTTTCAGTTGTTTATTTTTATGAAATGTAGGACCTCTCATTCTATTCAAATTATTTGCTCCATTCTTCAGACATAGCTTACAGAAGTTTTTCCTCAAACTTGGGAAGTTGAAGATGTATGAATTTCAACTCCCATGGCTGGCTGGGGAATTCTGGGTGTTGATGTTTATACATTTTCAACTTGCTAATCTTGGGAAACATTGTCTTAGAGCAGAAATTTCAGCATTACTATAAGCAAAGGTGAGACTTACGTCATCTCTCTGGGGCTACATGAGAATTTAGTAGAGCTTACTTTCTTGATCATCAAAAAGGTCAGAAATCTGACTGCAGCAGCAAAATCAGGTTTCAACTCCTCTTTCTTGGGTCATCTGCAGAGGGTTATTCTTTGAAAGCTGCTGGATCTGGAAATGGGTTCTGATAGGAGTGGATGTTGGCTTCGCTGTTGGTCTTCCAAACATTGCTTCTGATTGGGGGTGGGGATTAAAAATCAAGAGTGACAAAATCAATGTTCCAGCTGTTCCAGGCTACTTTTGTTTATCACTTCTGATTTGGCTGCAAAGCCATCCAGGCATATTGGATTGCTTTTTTCCTTGCCCTCAGTTTGAACCTTTTGATTGCCATTCCTGTGGACATGGTGGAGGCATTGATGAATCCAATTCTGTGTCCTGAGCAGAGAGCAGAGCAAGTGGATTCTGCACCAGTTGTTCCTAAGATTTGGTGGGGTCAACTCTCCCACTTTTCTCCTCCAAGGAGTGAGCATCAGACAAGGCTGTCACAACTAGTGGTGGGATTCACTTAGGTTTACCACCGGTTCGCAACTGTGAGCAATTGCACGTGTACACTCATGTTGCATGTCTGCATGATTTCTGCGCATGCATGTGGCCTTCCATGCAAGCGCTTTGCTCATGTGCAGGGTGTGCATGCATGTATGCAGCCTTCCGGTGTGAACCAGTCTGAACCGGCTGAATACCACCTCTGGCACAACACTGAAGAATAGGAACATGACAATATCACTGATGGTGTTTCCTAGTTTGGCAATGAAACACCTGCAAACCTCCCTTCCCAAGCTTAAGGAAGACCAAGGAACCCACATGATAATTGTTATGCTGGTCTGGATTATTAGTGTCTCCCATACCTTCTGAACTACATTTGATAATGAAAGGAAAATAGTTTATCAGTAAAGAAACAGGAGTTCCATCATTTATCGCTCTGGCCTTGTTGACATCTGGGCGATTTTCCTCCCCAGTAGCCTTTTCAGAAGAAGGATTTTTGCAGATGACATTATGTGAGTGATTTTTTTCAGCATATCTAACATGTGGACAAGCTGAGGGCTTTTGAAAGTCAGTTAGTTGGAAAAGAGCTCATCTAGGTTTAATTCTTTGTCTCCAAGTGAACAGCCGATCTAATTAAATGACTTCAACTTGTTAGTTGCTCATTTATCTGTTCAAATTGCCCAGAGGCTTCCCTCCTTCCTCTTCAGTATAAGATCTTCCAGTTCTTTGATTAAGGACAGAAAACAAAGTGACCCTCATTCATGCCAGGCCTTGATGAAACTCTCTCATCTACCTGGCCTGAATTTCAAGAGAGAGAAAGAGAGAGACAAAGAGAGAGCAAGCAGAGCTGAGTGGTAACCCCTTACCTATCTAATGATTATCCTTCAAACCGAGCTCCCCCATACCTGGGGGATAACTGTGTGGTCACAGAGAGCGGCTCAGACTCTATAACAAATAAGCTCTGTGTGATGGAATCCCTGAACCAGAACTAAAAGTCTACGACAGGGAAGAGAAAGAAGCATGAACAAGATTGGGGCAGCTAGAGGGATTGTCTTTTCTACAAGCCTCCTTTGGTATGGATGGATATATCATTCCCCTTTTATAATTAATCCTTGACTCACAAAGCTATCACCACCACCACCCTCAGTTTTTGAGAGCATCTGACAACTATCATGCCATGCCTAGTGGCACCAAGCAGTACCTGACTTGTACCTGTTCTGACCCAGCTCCCCAAACATGACAAACCCTCTGAAGTTAACTCAATGATTCCTTTATTAGGAGTGCCAGCAGCCCCGGCAAAAAAATTCTTTCTCACCGCAGGCTAACAAGTCTGTCTGACAGGGAGATGAATAGTTTTCTGCCACATCTATTCATTTCTGCCCCCTGTCTTTTATCTCCAGAGTTAGGGTGGGTGGCTCTTCCTTCTCAAGGATTGGCCCACAGATTTCCACTGCTCTCCTCTCCTCTGCCTTCTGTGCACCTGCACATCAGGCACTGGACCCAGCTGTTCCTCCTCTTCCTCATCAGCCATCTCCAGACCTGGGGGCTGTTGATTCTCCATCTGATGGCTGATGGATGGTCCAGGCTCCTCCTCTGTGTGTGTGTCTCTCTCTGCTAGCTCCATTCCCTCTACCCCCTCAGAGCTCTCACTGACTCTGCTGACTCCCACGCCTCCTCCTCATCTGATTCAGCTGCTGGAGAGGCCATAACAAGGTGCTACTTATCACCTACAAAGCCCTTCATGGTAGTGGACCTGGGTATTTGAGAGACCGCCTACTGCCAATTACCTCCACTAGACCGATACGATCGCATCGATTAGGCCTCCTCCGAATTCCATCATCCAGCCAGTGCAGACTGGCAACTACCCGGAGGAGAGCCTTCTCGGTGGCTGCTCCGACCCTCTGGAATGAACTCCCCGTGGAGATTCGGACCCTCACCACCCTCCAGTCCTTCCGCGCCGCTTTAAAGATCTGGCTGTCCCGGCTGGCCTGGGGTTAAGATTCTAACCCCACCCGAATTGTGTGACTGTTGTGTTTTCTTTTTAATATGTTGTATTGTCTCCATGTTGGAAAATTGTTTGTCCTCCCCCCCCCTTTTTTTGAACTGTGAACCGCCCTGAGTCCCCCCAGGGAAAAGGGTGGCATACAAATAAAGGGAAATGAAATGAAATGAAATGAAATAACAGTACAGAGTTGCATTTGCTGGTTCAAAAAAGATGTATATATTCAATTATGATGGAGGTTTTTTTTTTGTTTTTTTTTAAAGATGCAACTGGCACACCCCGGTGGTCAGTGTTTGACAGTCTCTGACATGACAAGCAGTCATCACAGGATGAGATCAATGTCCTGCCTGCCTGCCAATGGAATCTAGCCTGGAGCCAAAACTATTCACTGTTTTGCTTTTGGCTGGAGTGCTTTGAAGCATCCCCTTCAGACATTATGAAAACCATGCATCTGACATGAGCCAATCAAACTCAACTCCCATAGTTGCCAGTTAGCAACTGACTTGGGTGTATTCAACTTGCAGTTCATGCGTCCTTTGCTTGTGCTTTCTTCTCTCATTCATTATCATTGCAGTAACTGGACATCTGAGCCTCCCTTATTCTGATTCTGTTGGAAGTTGGACCAAAGATAGATCTTCTCCCAGTTGAACTTTTGAACGTTTATTAAATGACTATAAATGCAACTGTTTTTATGTTCCTTCATGGAACTGGCCAGGTGATCTTATTTGAACCAAAAGAGCTATTGGCCTTGCTATAGTGGGAGCATGCTGGCACTGGACTGCAACTGTCCTAAAAGATTAGCAGCCTCTCTGATCAGACTGGATGCTGTGAAGGACAACAATTGCTATTCAGATCCAGCCCTAGCTGTCTGTCAAGGTCAAATTATATTACTGAGCGAGATCGCCTACCAGGCTGCGCTAGCAGATAGTTGTTTTCCCCTTCATAAATTAGCTTTTATCAGAAGTGTTGAAATTTAAGTGAATTACTGAGTTACCTTTCAATGAATTACACACTCTTTCCCACTGCCCCTTTATCTCAAATTGCTCTCAATAACGGTATCAACTAGATGGCTTTCTCTTTGCCCAATTTGATACAGGCCTTCATCTGAAAGTGCCCCAGACATTTAATTAAATACCGAGGAATAGATTGCATTATGTAAAGGTTAGAAGGAGTCCTTGCTTACCAAAGAAAAGCCATGAACCTTGGTCACCTTTGAATGGGGAGGTCAATATACCATCCATTCCCTGCTGAAAACGACTCTCAGCCAGCCAGCACCAGTCCCGGCTGTTTATAGGATTCCTGGAGACAAAGAGATATTGACCTTTGCAGGAAAGTTTTCATGAGTTCCTGGAAAAGTTGCATTTCATTTGCATCAAACCAGCAATTGCCTGAAAAAAACAAAGACAAGTTGAAGCACAAGGTCAGTTGGCTGGGATGGGGGCGGGGGGGGGGGGGCGATGTTGACTTGTTAGCAAGTTCCTTCAGTTTGCATTTCTTTGCTTCTGTAGCTACTGATTTGTTCTGCATGAAGATTTTGACCATTGGGATATTCTAAGCATTGGTAGAATGCTTTATTTATAATTTTGCTAGGTTTCAATAGCAGCAAGGAAACCCGCATGGGCTTGGACAATAATGGTGCCCTAAGAGGAGACACGGTAGCTCAGTGGCTAAGACACTGAGCTTGTCGATCAGAAAGGTCAGCAATTCGGCGGTTCAAATCCCTAGTACCACATAATGGAGTGAGCTCCCGATACTTGTCCCAGCTTCTGCCAACCTAGCAGTTCAAAAGCACATAAAAAATGTAAATAGAAAAATAGGGACCATTTTGGTGGGAAGGTAGCAGCGTTCCGGTGTTTAATCATGCCAGCCACATGACCATGGAGACGTCTTCGGCCAGCGCTGGGTCCTCAGCTTTGAACTGGAGATGAGCACCGCCCCCTAGAGTCAGGAATGACTAGCACATATGTGTGAGTCCTTTAAGAGGAGATGGTGATGATGTTTCAATGAAAATAAACCTTAGGGAATGGCCCACAGCCAGAATTTTGAAGACAGAAGGCTGTGCACAAAGTACTGGCAGGTGAGGTGGAAGAGATGTGCTGGTAGTCCACGAGTTATGACCACAGTCCAAAATTCATGTTGCTAAGTGAAACATTCATTGGAGTTTGCCCCATTTTATGACTTTTCTTGTCACAGTTATTAAGTGGACCATTGCATTTGTTAAATTAGCAACAAGGTTATTAAGTAAATCTGGCATCCCAATTGACTGCTTGTCAGAAGTTTGCAAAAAGGGATCACGTGACCCTGGGGCACTGCAACTGTCATAAGTACATGCCAGTTGCCCAGCATCTCAATTTTGATCATGTGATCATCTGGGGGGATGCTGTAATGGTCATAAGTATGAAAAATGGTCATAAGTCATTTTTTTCAGCATCGTTGTAACTTTGAACAGTCACTAAGTGAACTGTTGTAAGTCGAGGGGTACCTGTAGTTACAATGAAAAAAGGACTTTGGGAAAGGTATTTTTTGGTGTATAAGATGAACTTTTTTTCCTCAAAAAAGAGGCTGAAAATCTGGGTGCATCTTATACACCAAATATAGCATTTTTTGCCTCCAGAAGCCCCACCCACTTCACCAAAATGGCTGTGCATACCCTTATGGAGGCTTTCAGAGAGCTCCTGGGGGCTGGGGAGGGCAAAAATTAGCAAAAAATGGACCATTTTTTGCCCCCCCAGCCCCCAGCAGCACTCTATAAGCCTCGATAAGACTATGCATGCAATATTTTTTTTACAAAAAACTGGCCCATTTTCACGAACAATGGGCCATTTTTTGCTCATTTGGGGGCCCCCACCCCCAGGAGCATTCTGCAAGCCCCCCCAAGGCTATTCATGCTTTTTTTTGGAAAAAATGGGCCGTTTTGGTAAGGTTTGCAGAGTGCAAAAACTTTTTTTTTTCCTTTTGGAAAGCTCTTTAACTGATTGATGAGAATTACATTTACCTCCCAACGACCAATAAGATCACACAGATTGGGCCTCCTCTGGGTGCCGTCGGCCGGTCAATGTCAGTTGGCGGCTCCCCAGGGGAGGGCCTTCTCTGTAGCTGCTCCAGCCCTATGGAGCAATCTACCCGTACAGATCCGGACCCTTACTACTCTTCCGGCCTTCCGTAAAGACCTGGCTGTTCCAGCAGGTTTGGGGCTGTTGATTAGTATCCAGCCCCACTTTAACTGTATGCATGGTGTGAAATTTTAATACTTGTATCCTTATCTTAAATTTTTTAATATATGTTTCTTTTTGTCTTGTCTGTAAGCTGCCCAGAGTCCCAATGGGAGTGGGAGGCATACAAATGTTAATAAATCTAAAACTTTAATAAATCTAATCAAGTGCTGTGCCAGCAGAAACACCTACCTATCTACTGTATTTCTCTCCCTCCCTCCCTCCCTCCCTCCCTCCCTCTCTCTCTCTCCCCTTTATCTACCTACCTACCTAACTACTCTCTCCCCCTACCTATCTACTGTATTTCTCTCTCTCTATTTTTCTCTATATATACCTCTATCTACCAACCTACCTACACTGTCTCCTTACCTACCTACTGTATTTCTCTCTTTTTCTCTCCCTGACTACCTAATAACTTTTTTTAAAAAAAATTGCCTCTTCAAAACCTTGGTGTGTCTTATACTCCAGTGCGTCTTATACTTCTATGTGTCTTATACTCCAAAAATATGGTACTTATGACATGTCATAAATCATGATATACAAGCCATAGAGGTTGGGATCATACATCAAGCTAGGATCAAACCACATGCAACTATGACACAATAAGAGCCGTGGTGGCGCAGTGGTTAGAATGGAGTATTTCAGGCAAACTCTGCTCACATTGCCAGGAGTTCGACTCCTTGGATTCTCACCAGGCTCAAAGTTAACTCAGCCTTCCATCCTTCCAAGGTGGGTAAAATGAGAACCCAGATTGTTGCGGATATTATGCTGACTCTGTAAGCCACTTAGAGAGGGCTGTAAAGCACTGTGAAGTGGTATATAAGTCTAAGCGCTATTGCTAATATGCAAATGGAAACACTGGCTGGGTTCACACAATTTGCTTAACCATGATTTGAACTATGGTTTGTGACTCAGCCACAATGGACCGAGTTCATCCGACAAACTAACACAAAGGACAGTATTACAGTTTTGTGTGATGATCTATCAAACTACAATGTGAGCTCTTCTGAAGGTAAATAATAATGATTATATTCACAATGTGTAAGTTCCACTTTTGATTTAGGATTGATTTAGGGTTCTCTACTATGAAGAAAGTCCTGGCAATATAGAAATGTTTATAATAAATGGTGTTGAATTCTGTATAGAGGAAGTGAAGAAAGCACAAGCAGAAAATCTCCTAGAGGACAGCAAATAATACAGCAGGGACAGGGTAGAAAGGAAAAGAAGGAAAATCCTTTTTTTTTTTGGGTAGCAATCTGTGGGCTCCGCATGATGGCTTTCATATGGTCCCAGTCCAGTTGCTTTCTTCTGAAGGTCCTTATGGGTCACCCATCTTCGCCAGACCAGAAGAGCAATTTATTCTGCACACTCTCCCTGTCTTCTTCTTGACGAATTGTTCCCAAATGGAGTCTGATTGTCTCAGATTTATTCCACCCTAAAAACCGCTGGCGAAAAATCTTACAAATAATTCTTGGTGTCTGGTTTTTACAAAAAGTTTGTAGAGAGCATTCAGGTTTGATCTACTGAGATATTTTTTTGACGGAGTGCTTAAGTTCTACAGGATAGTATTGCTTCCAGCTGGGCAGGGAGTGTATAATTTTGAAACCCGATTCCTGTTTTTGTGCTGATGTCTGCTCTGATTTTCATTCTTCCTTTTAAAAGGAACAAACTAAATTTAATCATCAACCAAGGATGGGCTCATCCTGGCCCAGTGGTAGAATAGTTCTTTCTTGCTTTGTTTTAGATCTGGGTTCCACTGTTCATATACTCCAGTGGTGGGTTGCAGGTGGTACACCCCAGTACGGGTGTACGGGAGCCTGCCCGGAGCACCGGATACCATTCTGGTATGGTGCTCTGGAGGGCCCACCTGCCCACCCGAGATCCTTACCGGCCTTTTAAGTCTTCAGCGCTTCTGTGCACACACGCAGTGTGTACAGTGCCTGCACAATGCTCCACTGAGCAGCTGGAGCATTGCGGAGGCTCGCGGAGGCACTAAGATGCATGCGCGTGCTGCACGCATCTATGTGGACTTCACCAGGCCCATTCCAACTGTACCAGTTGGAATGGGATCCGGAACCCACCACTGATATACTCATATTTGAATGTTGGATATTTTAAAATTACTGTATGCCATCACTCTGCTAAACAAATAATTCCCTCAACACTGTCAAACTATTCATTAAGACTACATTACTATTATCATGTTTCCCCGAAAATAAGACAGGGTCTTATTATTATCTTTTGACCCCCCCCCCAAAAAAAATAAGCACTTGGCCTTATTTTTGGTGAGGTTTTATTATTTTTGAGGTGCAGGAGGTGGCGAGCATGGTCACCTCATGGCTGCTGCTGTGTTGCAATATTTTCAAGGGAGGGCTTATTTTAGCACATGCGCTCAAAAGCCTGATTAGGCTTATAATCCAGGGAGGTCTTATTTTGGGGAAAACAGGGTACTATTTGTCTTCTCATTGTTCCTATCACCCATCTCCTCCCACTTATGACTGAATGACTGTAACTTGTTGCTTGTATCCTTACAATTTATATTGATATTGGTTGTTTCCTGATTGCTTATGTGTCCCTATGAGAATCATTAAGTGTTGTACCTTATGATTCTTGACAAATATATCTTGTCTTTTTATGTACACTGAGAACATATGCACCAAAGACAAATTCCTTGTGTGTGTAATCACACTTGGTCAATAAAGAATTCTATTCTATTCTATTCTATTCTATTCTATTCTATTCTATTCTATTCTATTCTATTCTATTCTATTCTATTCTATTCTATTCTCTAATTGCATACAAGTGACCCAGAAGAGCTAGGCCTTGGAAGACAGCAATCTGGTGACACAGATATAACTGTTTATTCTCTTTTGACCGAACTGTGCTATCCCTAATAAAATAAAGTTGGAAGTTTGGGAGCACTTCTCCACCAGTCTGTTCTTGTGAAGTGAAGCTCGAGAATGACATGGTACAATCCAGCCAAAATCCAGTTCTTTATTTGCTTGCATAGTATATACAAAATCTTGCCAGTCTAAGCCTATACAGGTAATCCGCAATTTACGGCCACAATTGAATCCTTAGTAATTTCAATTGCTAAGCAAGACAGTTGTTAAGTGAGTTTTGCCCTATTTTATGACCTTTCAGTAGTTAAGTGAACCACTGCAGTGGGTAAGTTAGTAATACGGTTCTTAAGTGGCTCCCTCATTGACTTTGCTTATCAGTGGGCTGCAAAGGGTGAATCCCATGATCCTGGGACATTGAAACCATGATAAATATGAGTCAGTTGCCAAGCACCTGAATTTTGATCATGTGACCATGGAGATACTACAATGGTTGTAAGTGTGAAAAACTTTTCTAAAAGTCACTTTTTCAGTGCCGTTGTAAACTTCAAGTGTTCACTAAATGTATGATTGAAAGTCAAAGACTTTCTTCCTGTAGTACTCTCACCCCAGTGGATCTACACTGGAAGGTTTTAAGGTGGTTATCCTAAATCTCTGTCTACTATCCTGCTGTTCTGACCCAGCCTATGCAAGCGATGAGAAACCACTTACTCACAAATAAAACAACCCCCCTGTTAAAACAGGGCAGGAACAGTCTTTATTCATGTTGGATAGACAAAGCCAAAAATAGTTAGTCACTAATGAGTGTCTTTTATGAAACAGGGCACAAACAGCAGGGGTTTCTTAGCACATAGGCCTGATGGGCACTTGCCTGTGGGCCCCACGAGCATAGGAGCCCCATACTAATCTGTGTATGTTAACCCTTCAATGCACCTTGTATTTATATACAGCAACATATTTATTACATTTTACTGCATTTTTAATTACATGCATCAATAGAAATTAACACTGATTTTTATCGACTGTTTGCCTATTTATTCCGGTGAGTAGTTGTACAGGCCCCAGTACACTGCTTTGCCCGGGGCCCATAATGCTGTTAAGACAGCCCTGACAAACAGTCTCTGTTCATGTGAGAAATCAAGATAAACATCCTTCAATGATTAAGCCAAGCAGAAACAGTCCCTGTTCACACAGTCTGAGGCAAATTCACTACCTATTATTTCCCAGCAAGGAGACACTGTTTGTTGGTACCTCAAAAACAGAGCATTTAGTTCCAACAAATCTGGTTCGGGCAAAGGAATCTGACTTGATTGTTGTACAGTGGAAAACAAACGGAATCTGCAACAACAGGCCACTCCCAAACCACTACTACCATGTTTCCCAGAAAATAAGACAGGGTCTTATTTTCTTTCGACCCCTGAAATAATTTTTGGGTAGGTCTTATTATTTTTGAGGTGCAGGAGGCAGCGCCCATGGTCACCTCATGGCTGCTGCTGTGTTACAATGTTTTTTTGGGAGAGCTTATTTTCACGGGAGGGCTTATTTTAGCACATGTGCTCTAAAGCCTGATTGGGCTTATTATCCGTGGAGGTCTTATTTTGGGGGAAACAGTATTTATTTCCCAGCCAGGGAGGGGCTGGCTAGCATCTATGACTTCTTTTCCCTGAGAGCCAACTTATTGCTTTCCAATGACCTCCACTGCTCTCTTCTCTACACATACGCTCATCTGGGATGGGCACATCTGTTCTTCCCCCTCACTCAGCCCAGGCCCCAAAGAAAGCTGCCTCTCCACTTGGGGGAGGACAGAAGGCCCCGGCTCTGTCTCTGTCTCCTCATCAGAGCCTTCCAAAGGCTCTGAAACTGGCCAAGGCTCCCCCTCCCCTCCTCCTCATATGACTCTGCTGCTAGTTCTGCTGGCAGCCTATGGGCCACAATATCTGCTTTGGGCCACATTGTCCCTTGTCTCACTCCTCTTTTTGGAATGGGCTTCCCGCTTCCTGGGAATTTGCTCCAGGTTGTCCTCGAGTTACAACAGTTCTTTTGGTGACCATTCAAAGTTACAAATGCATTGAAACAAGTGACTTAGGGCCTCTTTTCACACTTACGATGGTTGCAGTGGGCCCATGGTCATGTGATCAAAATTCAGACGCTTGACAACCTCTCATATTTATGATGGTTGCAGTGTCCCTGGGATAATGTGGTCACCTTTTCCGATCTTCTGACAAGCAAAGTTAATAGGGAAGTCCAATTCACTTAACTGCCATGTTACTGATTTAACAACTGCAGTGGTTCACTCAACAACTGAAAGATCGTAAAATGGGGCAAACCTCACAACTTAACAACTGTCTTACTTAACCACATAAATTTTTGGGTCAATTGTGGTCGTAAGTCAAGGACTCCCTATATTTCATTGTACTTCATTGTACTCCATCACACTTTTTCAGATGACTTTCTATCCTGGTTCTTTAGGGTTGAATGGACAATCTTCATAGGTTGGGTACCAACTGTCAGTTATTCTAAACTATCATCATATGCTTTTCACCTATTGGCACACTATTCTATTACACCTTATGATAGGGCTCATAGTATACATGAAAGGAACCCTGAGAAATAGGCAACAAAGGAGTAGTGGATAGTGTTCCATTTCAACTTTCCAGATGCCCCAGTGCAGAGTGATTATTATTTTGGGATAAGAGAAAAAAAGCAAGTCTATCAGGAAAGCAGCCAAGGTCTTTATTTTCTGCCCTGTACAGATGATCTACTACTAAACCTCTCATGTCTGCTTGATATTTTATCACCTTCAACTGCATCATAGAGCAAAACTTTGTCAACAGAAGTACCTCAAATGGATTAATTTACAGAATGTTGTGACCATTGCTGTGGGTGGGATAAAATTTGGGAAAGTTGTGGTGGCTTAGTGCCACCACTGTGCTGCTTCGATCAGAGGATTCTCACTTTAAATGTTCCCTGACAGCTCAGTGGCCACTTGTGAAATCCTGAGCCCCTTCTTCCATCTGGCAGTAGCATTTACCCATCTTTTGGAAAGGGAAGGAAAGGGGGAAGGAAGGGATTGAGGGAGGGAAGGAGGGAGGAAGGGAGGGGAAGAAGGAAGGAAGAGAGGGAGGGAGGGAGGGAAAGGAAGGAAGGAAGGAAGGAAGGAAGGAAGGAAGATATTTGATGCTCTCTGCTATTGATTCCCACAAATACAATGGGGAAGCCAGCAAAAGTCAGAGATTGCTCCTGTTCCCTTTGATTTTTTTGCTTGCCCATGGTCATCCAATTTCTCTGTTTAAGTAAGGAAAGATCCTTGAAATGATGAGCCAACATGTCGTAGGTTGTCTAGTTTCATGCAGCAATAAAAACTGGAGAACTATATGATGCATTTTTGGCCCTGTCTATTCTGCCTTTTGGGCTGGAGGGTTTTGAGGGAGGGGGTTTGCATGGTACCGTCATTAATTAATTCATCCCACTGCCGATCTCTTTGAAGCATTTTTAGCACTTTCAGTAGCTAATTACCGACAAAGTGTAAAACTTGTAGCCTCAAGGACATATACTGGCAGAGTGTAAAAAATAAACTTTAGGGCAAATCTTTTAAATCTGTTTCAGTTGCCTCTTAGAAAAAAACACTCTCTGGATTTACCTCAGAATTAGTAGGTCTGCTGGGTATCTTAAACGTCTGAAAACAAGTGGTTTCCAGAAAGTTGAATGAATTTTGTCCAGTAATTTTCCCACTTCCAATTCAGCCAATGCTACCCAAGGGTACAAGTGATTTATTAGAGTACAAAGGAACTGTGGCTGTTGCTGGTTTTCTAGTGCCTTCCATCATTACCGTCTTACTTTAAAAAAAAATTCTGAAATAAGCATTTGCAGCCAGGCTAGCTGGGGTTGTGCCAGGTAACTGCTGTGAGATTCAGAGCCTGCCTGTGAGTTTCTTTTCACCCAACATGCAGAGTTCAGCACCATGACTCAGATTTTATCAAGTGGAATGGGAAACAAAGGAGATTCTAGTGTATGATTAACCTGATCCAGCAAATATCTTTTGTCCTTGCCTCTAACCTTTGTGAACAGATATTGTGTAATCATCCAGAAGTGGAAGCTATATTTGTCAGCAACCTCAGTGGCACTTATTTAGTCTTCTTCTCCAACTCACCTTGTCCCTCAAAGCTCCTTGTTTCCTGCCAAATTTGTGTGGCACATTAAAGCTGTCCAAGACTGGATTGAACTGGCACATCCTGGTTAGGGTTAGCATGGGCGCGAGGGGGGGGGGGACAGCGACAGGAGCTTGCCTTTATTTGCAACTCCCAACTGATAATCTTGTGCCACATTTCTAAGAGTCCCAAGTATTCAGGAACAGATTTTGATGTTTAGGCAGGAAGAAAGTTTCTTCAATGAATAGAATTCATAAAAGATGGTTTATTTCTATAAAAATGTACAATATGATTCCCTGATTTATTTACCGTATTTTTCGGAGTATAAAACACACTCCCCCCCAAAAGAGGGTGAAAATTTGGGTGCATCTTATACACTGAATGTAGTCCCACTCACCTGCCTGTCCCCCCCCACCCGCTGGCCCCTTTGGCCTCTGCCTTCCAGCAATTTGCCTCCTTGCAGCAAACAGCCTTTTTCAGTTTCAGCTTCAGCACAACCTGATTAGCACAAGGAGCTGATTGTTGGTTGGATCAGCCTCCCAATCATCAGCTGTTTCAAGCTGCAGGGATTGCCTATTGCTGCCTTTGCATGCCCTCTGCATCCTGTTTTTGACCTCTGTGTGCCCCGTTTTTGGCCACTGCATGCCCCATTTTCTGCCCATTCTGATCCCCACTGCCTGGAACAGGCAGAAAATGGGGTACACAGAGGCCAAAAACAGCACATGCAGAGGCTGAAAATGGGATGTGGGGGCCCAAAATGGGGCATGTGAAGATGGCAATAGGCAATGGAAATCCCTGCAGCCTGAAACAGCTGATCGTCGAGAGTTCATAGAATAGGGGGATATTGCATTGTATTTCTTCTCAGAAGGAAAATGAGATATCAGTTCACTACAGCTACCAAATTATGTGATTAGCATTGATGAAATGATTATGACTTGATTTACATCTGTAATGGAGCCTGCCCATCGTGGTTGTAAGTTGTGATGGTTGTAAATCAGATCAGTCACATGACAGACCTGATTTTATTATCTTTTTTGTGGCAGTCATTAGGCAAATGCCACAGGCATTAAGCAAATCAATGGTTTCTATGGGCATGGTTTTGCCAAAAACTAGGAATAACTATTTAAAACAACAACAACAACAACAACAACAACAACAACAACAATAACAATAACAACACACAAATGTCTGTGGAGATTCTCAGTCATCCAGGTCATGGTTGTTTGAAAGGTATTTTTTCAAGAGGCAATTGGACTTTCTAGTTTTTCTTTGAAGTTGTTTTGCTTCTCATCCAAGAAGCTTCTTCAGTTCTTCTTTGGAACTGAAACTTCTTGGATGAGAAGTGAAATGTCTTCAAAGAAAAACCAGAAAGTCCAATTGCCTCTTGAAAAAGTATCTTTGAAGCAAACACCCAAAATTGAGTCACATATCAATGGAATTACCCTCTGACTGTTGGAACTTTGAAATTGACTTGTAAATAGCTCAAATGTAGGTCTGTCAGTACTTCAAATGGTTGCTAAGTGACTGGTTATGTCAAGGACTACCTATATGCCATATTTTGGACATCAAGAAACTATAATGCTGTAGATGGTGTTTTGTAATCCTCTATTTATCCAGCTCTCTCTCTTCCCATCTCTCCATCCATCCATCCATCCATCCATCCATCCATCCATCCATCCATCCATCCATCCACCAATCATCTATCTATGATCTCTCTCTATCCTTCCATTTGTCTTTCTTTCTTTCTTTCTTTCTTTCTTTCTTTCTTTCTTTCTTTCTCTCTCTCTCTCTCTCTCTCTCTCTCTCTCTCTCTCTCTCTGTCCCTCTCTCTCCCTCTCTCTCTTTCTTTCTTTCTTTCTTTTCTGTTATCTAACTTTATGAGTTTCTCAGATTATGCCACATACAGACTAATTTGAAATTCTGAAGGGCATTTCCATATCTTACCAAGACAGATTTTCTTAATCATGCTAATAATTAATTTGGGCTCATTCTATCTGGTAAACAAAACTATCCAGACTACACAATGGCCTTAGGTTAAATCATTATTTCCCCCATTTTTTAGTTTTTCTTTCTATTCAATAATCATATTTATTTTTTAAACCCAATGTGCTTTTTAGTGATTTTGAATTGGCCTAAGAAGGTACAACTTATTGACTGAAAACAAATTTCTTATTCTTTCTTCTAATCAACATGGTTAACATCTGTGTCTTTTATGCATCTTGTTTAAGCCCAATAAAATGATTGTGGATTCACTAACAGATGGTGTTTTTCTTTGCCTGGTTTATACAAGCAGCAACATCAAGTAATATTCCTGGATTGTCACAATTGGACTTGTAAGTTTGGGCTTAAATGTCTGAATATACTGTGAAACAGTGGCACAATAGGGAAGAAGCTTTGTGCAAAGAAAACTAATATACCAAAGAGAAAGACAGGCTAAATGGACTGAGAGTGTGCCTCACTTATTTATTTCCCTTGAGGGATGGAAGAGAGCTGATGTGGGATGAAAGCTTCTTCCCCCGTCACCTCACAACTCTTACTTCTACTCCATCACCTGTCAACTGGTTTTAAACTTTTTTAAAAAGATGAATTTACTATTCTTTATTCTTTGCCATTCTTCTGGAGTGTTAACTCTATGATTCAAAGTGGTATGAAAAATTGATAATCACTCTGGGTACCATGTAAGAAGTGGGGTCTCTATCATTTCCTTTTATTGCCCCAACAGTATTGGACAGTCCTCCCCATGTCATCATTTAGCATCCAATGAGAAACAAAGAAGGACACAGACAAAATGCATGTTGCAACATCACAATTTTTGCCTCCTTAAACAAATGTAGAATGTAGAAATACCTGAATTTAAAGAAGAGGGATAGTGTGATGCCATGAAAAACATTTCATTGTTCTGGCATCATCAAGGCTGATGCTTACACATAAGGCCATTTAAAACTGGCTAGTATTAACTATAGGGCCCAAAATGATGTGGAGCAAGATTTTGAAAGTATCTACTTTCCATAACTGCAGGAGGGATTCTGGAAGAAAGTATTAACAGAGTTGGAAGGGACCTTGCAGGTCATCTAGTCCAACCCCCTGCCCAAGCAGGACACCCTACATCTGCCTCTACCTAGGATCGAACTCACAACTCCTGATAGGTAGGCAAGAGCTTCATCTCTAGGCCACAGCAGTAGGTGTAGGAAGCACCAAGATAAGATAGTGGTAACTGCCATGTTTGAGAGTATCAATATCTCGTCTTAGTGCTGCCCATTTCCTTCCATGCTGAATTAGGAGGAGAAAAATGCAAAATGTTAGATAATCCTGTTAGGAAAGCAGTGCTATCACTCTGCATCACAGGTGGGAAGCTATTGAGGCGTAGTGGCTTAAGACTGAAAGAGATTTATTACTGAGGCAAACACAATTCTCCATGGATCGATCTTAGCGTTGGCTGCATAGATTCTGTGTGAAATATGTAAATGTTTAGATCAGTGTTTGGCCTGGTGTAGAATCTCAGCTAATGGGTATTCATTTTTCCTGATGATAATCAACTCCGTTTGCCAAGTAACTAAGGTCCCTGTTGTGGGATGACTCATACTGTGATTGCCACATGTTTTCCATGAACATCTGTTCAGAGATTGTCAGTATCACCCAAACTGGCTTCAACTCAGAACTATAACACTGGAGGCATGTAAACCCTTTTGCATTAAAAAAATCAGCATGGAAGAAACAAGCATTGCCGTAATATATATCTGAAGCTCACCTGTCAATGCCTCTACTTTAAAATCAGCAGCTAAGAATCCATCTCCTAAGTCTACAGTATAGGACGGTATTTGTTGTCTCATCTGTCATTTACAAGTGTGTGGATAGAGTGGGGTGGGGATATAAAAATGTCCTAAAATCAATTAAGTAAATGCCAGTAGGAAAGGGGGATATGCATCAAAAGAAAGCTGTAATTTATTGTCTATAGTGTCAGCTTATTTTCTTATCTGGGTTGAATTTGGAGGCTGAATTTTATCCTTTTACTTGGCACTAAATGTTCATTCCTTTGGTTTTGCATGAGCCATGATTCTGCCATCTTTCTGTCCCTCACAATCCTAACCCCTGTCTTAAGTGTTCTCTTGATGTAGTAGTCTGGTAGGATGTAGCCTTCCAGCTAAATAAACGGGGAACAACTACATTACTACTACTCTGTTATCAGTACTATCTGAATTTCTCACAATGGCTCCCTTGTTTCCAACTGAATATTCAAAAAGTAAACATATTTGAAAAGAAAGTCCAGGACAAGATTTTGCTGGGCCACCTGTGGAAATGTTAGCTGCTGGCCAAGTGGTCTTCGTCAGGCTAGTATCTTCCAGATATATTGGCTATAACTTTCTAAATCTGAGCCAATTGGAGACTGAGCATGGTTAGTCCATATCCTACTGGAAAGCTTTAGATTGGGAAAGATGAGGGAATGGGTGATGGCAATGGGAGACCTGTTCCATTGTTTCACTCATCTCCATTTACAATTGCTCTGCTTCTCAGATTAAACTCTCCTTCTTCTTTTACCTAATTGGCAATGGCAGATCTCAGATACAGGAGTAAAGTGCACTAAGTGCTGGATGTGTATGAAAAAGCATCCAAGGAAGGAGAGGGACCTTTTGTTTAATGAGCAAAGTTTGCTTTTGTAGTTTCTTCTAACTTTGAGAACATTGTCTAACTTTCTCAGGCATTTTACCATTTCTCATTTGAATTTCCAAATTGTAGTTGTATTGTTGGCAATGTGCCTTCCATAACTCACATTAATTTTCAAGCCCTTGTATCTATAACTGTAAAGCATACCAGTCTTTGCCTTTTTTTCATTGACATTAAAAAGGACACAATATGGGTAAGAATTTCTACTTCCCTGGATCCATAAGAGCAAAATCTCTGTAAACAGGGAGTTCCATAAAATCTTCCCACCAACAGGGCTGAAGGGAGAAAGCAAAGTGGGTTCTGGGAAAGGCCCATCTATGTTTGCTTAGAGCTAGATTGGATAAATACCCCCAATACAAGCTATCTAACATTTTGGCAACCAATACCCCTTATTCTTTCTTTGACTCTTGATTTGGCCTCCTTGAAGATTAATTGGCCTAAATATTCAACAGAGAGGCCAAAACTGCAAAATTCTTTTATACAGGCACCGGGCCAATGAACTTGATAGCTATATTGGCAACAGCAAAGGCATTGTACGGCCTGTAGGATCAAATATGGTTCTAAGTCCTGAGATCCTGGTCCAGGCATGGACATTAATACTTGGCATGTTAGCTTCAAGCTCAAGACTACACAAGGGATGGATTTAGGGTATTGAATGAAGTTCTAAGGAAAATCAGTTGAAAAATTTCATAAGCTCTTAGTTTGGTATATGGCCAAATTGCATCCCATATAATAGCTGGGCAATGTTTAATTTGCTGGAATGTAATTTGCCATTTGTTGCATATAAAATTTAGTTATTGCTAGTGCACTCTTTGGAACAATAGAAGTGGAATAATTTACCTGGGAAGTTAATTTCCTAGTGGCTTGAAATATAATGCCCAAGCATTTAAAGCATCTGACTTATCTGATTCATTGGAATCAGTTGTTCTCTTGTCCCTTCAGGGGGTCTTTTTTGAGGGGGGGAAGTAAAACATTAGATTTATTATATTATTCCTCGTTATGGTAGCATGCAAGGGACCTTAGTGCTTGCTTCATGCCTACAGAAGACAACGACAGGAGAATTGCATTGTGAACACAGAGAATAATTGGGAGATGCCTATCAACCAATTGAAGTGCATGGATACCAACTGTCAGATCCCTAAAATGATATTGCCATTCAATTGGGAGGAGAGAGGTCTCAGAGTTAAATCACTAGCTGTACCTGTAACAACTGAGTTTTACCACTTTACAACTGGTTTCCTGTCATCGGAAGACTGAAGTCCCAGCACTTCTGGAGGGATGTTTATGATGGCCATGTGGGATATCTTACTTTAATGTCTAACTAGAGATAGCCATGGGAACGTGTGTTTTATTTGACTCTCAGGGCAGAAGAGTTAAGGAAACATCTTCACACTTGTGTATTGATCAGAATCTGCATTCAGACAAAGGGGAGGAGTCATTATCAGTTTAATCCCACTTGCATTGCCTAAAGAGTTTCAGATGCTTTGCCTCTAACGGTTTCCATCCTGCTTGATTAAAGGTTCCTTTTGAAACAATCCATTTCAAGAGTCTTTACTTTCTTAAATTAGGAGAGGAGCCATTACACCAACTCTCTGAAGGGTTTTAATCATATATGTGTGTGTGTGTGTGTGTGTGTGTTTGTGTGTGTGTGTGTGTATGTATGTATATATATATAAGCAATGGTGCTAAAATCTATTCTTATTTCACTCCCTTGACAGTCTGGATAAAATGAGAAACTCCCATTCCTAGTTACAGACGAATTTTACAGTAGAGGTTATGACTAAGGAGCAAAAGTCCTTAGTCTATTAGTCTAGTCTTGTGATGGCAAACCTATGTCATGCGTGCCACAGGTGGCATGCACAGTCTTTTCTGTGGGCAAGCGAGCCATCAATAAGGTCAGCTCCATTGCACATGCGCGTGTACCTCCTGCTGATCAGATACTTTTCAAGTCTCTGCTGCACATGCGGGAGATATGCACGCATGCGTGGGGGAGGCAGGGGGGTCATGCATGCATGTGCATGGTGGGGGGCACACGGGGGAGTTGGTACCCCCCTGTGCCCTGTTTTTTGCCCTAGGAGGCTGCAGGGAGGCCTGCTAGGCCAAAAACGGGGCACAGGGGGGTTGCGCACATTAACCAGGTTTACAGTTTAGTGAACAGGTACCTGGTACATAGTTTGCTAATGATGTTGAATAAGCTAATTGACATGGCCTGTATTTTCCATCATTTAAAAATAATAATCCTTATTCTCCACAAGTTTTCCTAAAACTATTTGCCTTAGTAGCCATAGTTGAATCTTGAGCCAGTGAATTTTATAACTATCCCTTCTGTGAAATGGTACTTCTTTCCATTCTGTGGAGCTTGCTGTTTACCAAGGCACCTATGTATGGAAAGGAATTGAACTGGTGAAAGTTGTATCACACTGGCATGATGCAAACTCTTCCCTTTTGGAAGGTTGATTGTGATGTCACACCTAGCTGGGAAGAGGGCAGAGTTTGCACCACAATTGCACATGTCTGCTTTAGTCATTTTGGCAATAGTGCTGGATTCTGGACACACATCTGTATGGGGACTGATTTTAAAAGTAAACAAGTTAAAGCAGTTCATATTGCCAGTCACTTCCTCTGGATGACCTCAGAGGCCTAGTCATGCAGCAGACAAATTTCACTATGTTTATAATTTTGTAAACTTCTACTGTGTCTTCCTTCCATTTTCCTCCTTCTCATGCTTCCTCGGTTCTGTTATTATATTGAGATTATCGGCATCCAAAAATCCTTCTACTTAGCATAGATCTACCTTTGCCAGGAGGATGCTTTTCTGCTTTGTTGTTCCATAATTCCCAGAAGGTATTTTTAACACACATAGAGTCCACCTTTGGGAAGAGTGGCATAACGGTGGTGGTTGTAGTGCCTCCTATGGCAAAACCAGTGTTAGGCCTCCAGTCATATTCCTTTTAGGATCTTTGGCCTGCCACACTCTCTCTTATTTTACTATGCTGTTTCATTAGTGGGGAATTGGGAGGGGGAATAGTAAGGAGTAGAATGTTGTTCTCAAAATAAAACATTCCTTTCTAGAAGCCCAAGGTCATTCTTTGTCCCTGCACTTCTGCACCTGACCGGAACTAGATGGGTGGAATTGTCAGTGGAAGATTGGGCCATGTGATGGACTTGTGGGTTTGCGGGCAAGATCATGAACTTTCAACTGGGTGGGAAACCATGGAAGCTTTCAGATTCGGGTTTCCACAGATGCGCCAATATGTCTCTCTTAATAAATTGGAAGTTTGAGGAAAGCTATGCCTTGGACTCTGATTTAATTCTGGATGATATTTGGAATGCTGACAACCAGATCATCAGGAATTCTAGCGTTTATAGATTAGTGCTTGGCTGAATTACATTCATCCTAGAAGTTTATTAATGATGCTGTACTCTGAGACTTGCTTGGCAATAATTCTTTTAGCAGAATAAGAGAACTTGTCACTGAGATCATTCTTCCTCCCCCTTTCCCTCCCATCACCCAGAGCTGAAGAAGATTTTTCATGTGAATCATGGAGCAACCCAATTATCTTTGTAACTAAGTCCGCTGGCTGCTTTCTTAGAAACTTTTAATTTGTTCTCTTGCCCCTAGAGATGCTTTTAAACAAAAAGCTGGTGTGTGTGTGTGTTGTTTTTTTTTTGCTGTAAAGTACTGTATACATATCTTTCTTCAAGCTAGCATGAATATATTACATTCTCAATTGTTTGGTGCTCTGGCTAAGGCTGGTCAATTATGTAAGACGTAAGGAGATTCAAGAAGTTTTATATTGTTACATTTTAAAGCACATTGATTCATAAAAATGAAATAAGTGTTCTATATATTAATATTTAGGCCATTTAGCCAAACATACTATTTTTTTTAAATTGGAGGAAGTCTGCTTTTCCTTCAGATAGCAATAGCACTTAGATTTATATACTGCTTCATAGTGTTTTTACAGCCCGCTCTAAGCAGTTTACAGAGTTAGCATATTGCCCCCAAAAATCTGAGTCCTCATTTTATCCACCTTGGAAGGCTGGGTCAGCCGGTGAGATTTGAACTGCTGAACTGCAGCTAGCAGTCAGCTGAAGTAGCCTGCTCTCTAACCACCATGCCACCTTGGCTCTCTGACAGCTGGCCGCTATATGATCCAATATAACATCCATTGTTACCTGAACAGAATCTTGCAAGTCTGGAAGTACATCTCTCTCATCCTCCCACTTGTCTTTACAGTCCAAGTAGCCAGGGAGGGTCACTTCTGAGATATTTACCACATCCACATCCCTTCTACAGCTTCAGCTGCCTCTCGTCTGACTTGTGCCTAGTCTGAGGCTCTTCCTCCTGTCTCTCAAGATCATCCCCACGTACCATTACAATATCTTGACCAATTCTAGTGGGGGGTTAATGAGAGCTACAGCTACAGACTTCACACTTTCTACCTTCTCTCTATGGCTTGTAGCCTGGTTATTCTTCTTCAGCAGGAAGCCATTCAGGGGTGTCAAACTGGTGACCTGTGGGCCGGGTGCGTCACACACAGATCACACCCACCCCAGCTGGGAAAAATGGGAATGGGAAAAATGTTGTGAAATGTCATGTGACGGCATCATGACATGGCAAGTTCGACACCTGTGCATTAGATCTTCTCTAAAGCTGAGCTTCAAGTCTGCCGCCTGTTTCAGAACAGAATGTGAAAAATTATCACAAGGGAGAAGGCATTTCGGGTGGCTGTGCCTGAGGTAGGAAATGTCCTTTCCAGAGAGATGCATAATCCCTTTAGTTCCAGGAATTAATTTTTTATTCATCTAGACTTTATAAAGTCTTGGTCTTCCTTTATAAAAGCTGTGTTTAAAATATGTTTTCATTTTGATGGGCTATATCATTTTGAATGGCGTTTTAATGTTATATTTGCTTATGAAGTATATAAAGACCGCTGCTTGTGGGGAACATAGCTGTATAAATACATTAATAACGTAAGTATGTATTTTAAGTACTAGCTCTACGGAGAGGGATCCAATCAGAACTGGGATTAGGATGTGCAAGAAAGAGGATTTAATCTTTCTCTCTCACTGTGATTTCACAGAAATTTCTGTAACGGCCTTAGCTATCACTTGGCTTAGGGAGCAAACATCAGTTAGGAAGCATGGCCAAAGAAACTTTCTAGGTTTGTTAAAATTGTCTTTTTCTACCCAATTATGACTTCATTACTATTGTGCTAATCTCACCGCATCTCCCACTTTGAAAAGAGTACTGAGGAGCTACTTGCAGCCTCAGCTCTCAATGGGTGTCTTGAGATGGTGAATAAAAATAGGCAGGAATGACCTTGAAATACAAGAGTTCTCCCCTGTTACTTGGAGGTTTTACTTTGGTTGTCCTGAACCCTTCATTACATTAGAGCTAATGATCAATTATTTTTGCATCTCTGGGTGTACCTCCTGGACAAAGTTCTAAAACCCAATAGTATTTACTGTAAAATAAAGATACTGTATTTTGTAATATCTTTAATGGTAATATTAGATTCTCTCAAAATGTGGTGATTGCTAAATAGGGAAGATGCCTACCGGGGTTTTATTTTTAACTGCCCTGTAGTGAGAATTTAAATATTCATGCTTATAAAGAGACAGTAAAAATCATTTTCCTCCCCAAAGTACAAGATTGAGAATGACTGCTGGAAGAGAATATCTACATGCAATGGCTCTTATTCAGCATCTGGATCTGGACTAAAGTATTTAGAATAGAATAGAATAGAATAGAATAGAATAGAATAGGGCAGGGCAGGGCAGGGCAGAACAGAACAGAACAGAACAGAACAGAACAGAACAGAACAACAGAGTTGGAAAGGACATTGGAGGTCTTCTAGTCCAACCCCCAGCTTAGGCAGGAAACCCTATCCATTTCAGGTCTCTTCTTAAAAACTTCCAGTGTTGAAGCATTCACAAATTCTGGAGGCAAGTTTTTCTACTGATTAATTGTACTAACTATCAGGAAATTTCTCATTAGTTCTAAGTTGCTTTTCTCCTTGATTAGTTTTCACCCATTGCTTCTTGTTCTACCCTCAGGTGCCTTGGAGAGTAGCTCCCTCTTCTTTGTGGCAGCCCCTGAGATATTGGAACACTGCCATCATGTCACTCCTAGTCCTTTTTTTAATCAAACTAGACATACCCAGTTCCAGCAACCATTCTTTATATTTATATTTAATGCTGGTAATGCTTGCGATGTCCGTTTTCTCACTCACTTTCCTTAATTTCATTGACACTGATCCAACCTACTTCTCCCAAAGATGTTAGCTGTCAACCACCGTCTGCCCGCTCAAATATATATCTGTTCAAACATGCCACAAAGTGACTGATCTTTCCAAATTGTTTCTCTGAGGCCTTTGCCAATTGAGAAGACTGTCTGGGAAATCAAAAAGAAAGAACTGCAGTAATTAATTTCCCGATGGCTATTTCCCCCCCCCACTCTTTTCCCCTAAACTGTTTACTCAGAGAAGCGAGTCCCATTCAGCATGAGTTCTTCCACAGTTAATTAAAAGCCTCATCTTTGTACATCCTGCCCATTTACTCCTTCTTGGAGATCACACGGTGATGAACTGTTGAGAAGACTATTGAGACCATGAGCTCCTTAATTACCTCTTTTCATCCATTTTCTTTACAGAGATGATCAGGCAGAGAAGCCTGAAGTTGTACTGTTGATAAAAGAGACATGGGTGATCGAATTTCCTACATTTTATACCTATCATCCATCCCTCATTAAAACAGAGCACGTTTTAGTGGCTTTAGGCAAATAGAGGGAGAAAATTCTCATTACTAATGCTTATCTTGTCGCAAATGATTTCTTTTTTTAAAAAAATGGTTAGATTGATTTAAAAATAGATGATACTAGCTATCTAGCTAAGTAGATTCAGAGGTAGATAGCTTGATGTATCCCACACTTCTACCTAATTAGAATACTGTCATAACGCATCAGCTCTTATTTTCCCCCTTGTTCCATTTATTTATTTAACTTATATCTCCCTTTTTCATACAAGGCAAGGCAGCATACCAGTGCTCTTTCCACCTATTTCCCCCAAAACAACCCAGCAAAATGAGTCCGGTTGCAAGTGACCTAGTTGGTGTCCATAGCTAAGGTTAAAGAAGAACTCATCATCTCCTGATTTCCACTCAATCATCTTAACAATATACCACCCCATACCACCCCATGCCACATCATTCTATATATAAGGTAAAGGTAAAGGTTCCCCTCACACAAGTGTGCTAGTCGTTCCTGACTCTAGGGGGCGGTGCTCATCTCTGTTTCAAAGGCAAAGAGCCAGCACTATCCAAAGATATCTCCGTGGTCATGTGGCCGGCATGACTAAATGCCCAAGGCGCATGGAATGCTGTTACCTTCCAACCAAGGTGGTCCCTATTTTTCTACTTGTATTTTTACATGCTTTCAAATTGCTAGGTTGGCAGAAGCTGGGGCAAGTAACGGGAGTTCACTCTGTTATGCAGCGCTAGGGATTCAAACCGCCAACCTTTCTGATTGACAAATTCAGTGTCTTAGCCAATGAGCCACTGCGTCCCTGTTATAAAAGGTAAAGGTTCCCTTTGTTTTGTTTTTTAAACAATTTTTTTATGTTTAAAATTAAGGAATAATTATTATAGTTGAAAAATTGACATATAACAAAAATGTACTTATGTTTATCTAATGAACAATTTGTGATTCGATATATAATTGTAAGTGGTGACCATGGAAAGGACATACAAAATCTTGTAACCAACCAACACGCTATATGAAATGGAAGAAGGTTATATGTGTTTTATGTTTTTGTCTGTTTTTGTTTGTTTAAAAATTAAAAAATCTTTATTAAAAAAAGGTAAAGGTTCCCCTCGCACATATGTGCTAGTCGTTCCCAACTCTAGGGGCCAGTGCTCATCTCTGTTTCAAAGCCAAAGAGCCAGAGATTCAAACCACTGAACTGTTGACCTTTCTGATTGATAAGCTCAGCGTCTTAGCCACTGAGCATCCCTTATATGTATACCACATCAAAAATGATTCTCTGTGCCATGACATTGCCTTCATCTCATCCCTAGCCTGTAAATAAGAAAAATGTAAATTGTTGCTACCTGACCCAGTCTTATTTGATACCATCCAAGAGGTCTTGAATTATATATAATAGTCTATTCAGCTTTGTCATCCTGGGAGGAAATTAGTCCACAAGAACCAGAGGAATCAGAAAAAGAATAGAGATGGTCAATAGCAAATTTAATAGCAGTATAATTTTATGCCAGTGTAATTTTCTAATTCAAAGATAAATGGAAATATCTTAAATTGATGGGAGGAAAAAGCTCAGATTCAACTCTAAAGATGTTACAGAAGAACACATTTTTCCCCCTCCAGGACCCTGCAATTTGTACAGTATCTCATTTGTTTTCTCATAGAGTGTTATTTTTGCAGAGGATAAGAAAATGAGAGCGGCAGAACCGAGGTTAAAAGTGAAAAGGTTGAGTTCTGAATAAAAGCCACATGTGGCATTTACCATTGAAGTAATTACAAGTATCACAGGAAGGAGAGTGCCTGTTTATTATTGTGTTGCCCTGCCCATTCCATTGTATCTCTAACATTCAACACCATCTCCTTGAGAGACTTACTGGAAAGATAATAATTTTATCATTTTTTCTAGTATACTCTTTCTTTATTTCTGTGCCTTATATTTTAGCTGAATTGAATCCAGATTACTTTGGATTATAGGAGATGGATAGATAATAGCTCAGTGGCTAGATGATAGGTAGATATGTAGATTGGGGGAGAGAGACAGAGAGGGAGAGAGACAGAGACAGAGTGAGAGACAGGCAGAGAGAGAGAGAGAGAGAGAGAGAGAGAGAGAGAGAGACAGAGAAAAAGAGACAGGCAGAGAGAGAGAGACACAGAGAGAGAGAGGGAGAGAGAGAGACAGATACACACAGAGAGGGACAGAGAGAGAAAGAGAGAGAGACAGAGACAGAGAGACAGAGAGACAGAGAGACAGAGAGACAGAGAGACAGAGAGACAGAGAGACAGAGACAGACAGACAGACAGACACACACAGACAGAATGACAGACTGATAATGAGAAAGAGGATCAAAGGGGAGTTAGTATACATATTTTGTACTTTTTGATTTTTTTAAAAAAAAATGCTATAATAAGAACACATTTTGTATAAATTGGTTTAAAAATAGATAAACTGTTTACAAATCTTTCATGAGATCACCTCTACTGTCAACAATGTTCTCTACCTGAAACCTTTTTTTTTGTAAAAAAAAACCATAACCCACTATTTTCTTACGGTATAAATACTTAAGACAATAGCCATGGATTAAGACCAATTTCTTTCTGCTGATTTTGAAAGAGTCAAAGCTGATACTGGAAGTACTTTCTTCCATCAAATAAACATTACTGATCTTTGAATGCAATTACTATGTTGCAGTGGAAAGAATTAGAAAAGGTCATACACAACTACCTTTCTTTAAAAAAACATTTTTATTAAGTATTATAAAATACAAAATACAAAAGTAAATAAAGGAGCAGTGATGGGGGAGGGGAAATGGTAAAGAGAAGTGAGGAAAGGTAGGGAAAAGAAAAAGAAGCATTGACTTCCGACTCACTCACTCTGTTGCTGTAGAGTAAGTAGAATAGCATCAAATCACAGCTTTTTGTTTTTTTATAATAATATGAATAGATTCACTTAACAAACAGGTTACTAACTTAACAACTGCAATGATTCACTTAACAACTGTGGCAAGAAAGGTCATAAAATGCAGCAAAACTCACTTAACAAATATTTCACTATCAACATAAATTTTGGACTCAATAGTCGCCATAACTCAAAGACTGCCTGTATTACATGAATAGGGAAATTGTTTAAATGTTGATCTCCTTTATGTTAGGGGAGGGAATGAGTGGGTAGCTCTAAAGATGAAAGTGTAAGATAAAATATTCTACTAATTCTAATTTTTGAGAGCACATTAACGAAAGGATGCTATTGTCAGGGTTCCAAAAAACACCCCCAACGAAATAAAACTCTGAGGCTTGAGTTCCCTCAAAGTTCCACTTTATTAGAGGTGTCATGTTGGCACATCTAGGAAAACCCGAATCTGAAAGCTGCCAGGTTTTCCCCACCCAATTGAAAGTTCAAGATCCTGCCCCAACACCAGTGGTGGGTTTCAAATTTTTTTGGAACTTATGTAGGTGTGGCCTACTTTGTGGGAGTGGCTTGCCGGCCATGTGACTGGGTGGGAGTGGCTTGCCAGCCATGTGTCCGGGTCGACATGGTACAACTTGTAAAATGTGGTGAAACAGGTTTCGTTCACCTAACAACCCTCTTGCTTAGCAACCAAAATGTTGGCTCAGATACTCTGGCATTTGAAGCATGCAAGTCTTAAAAGCTGTCAAGTTACAAGACACTTGCACCCCTAAACCTTTAGTTAAAAAACCCCAGGGGTGTTCAAACTTGACAGCTTTAAGACTTGTGGACTTCAACTCCCAGAATTCCTCCTCTCGCTCTTCATCTTGATGATGTGCGGACGGGCGGGGGGAGGGAGCTGGAACTGGTTCTAAATGGCACTGTAGATTTGTGGAACCTCTTCTATAGAAGAGGTTAGAACTGGGAGGAACCCACCCCTGCCCAACACCCACAAGTCCATCACAATCTTTCTCTGCCACGAAGACAGACCTTGACTTTCTGAGAAAAAATGTTATTATGGCTAAACATCATCCAACTCTGTATAATCCCCCTTCCCATTTTCCCACAGTAGAAAGTGTGGCAGACCTGAAATCCAAAAAATTAAAAGATGGCTTGCAGGTCTGCCAAAGGAAGTCCCATCTTTCTTCTATCCCCAGAACAATGCTCTTAGTGTAACCATGCTACTAGCAGGATCTTTCAACTGTATCCATTTAATCTGTCCACTAAGTTGGATTCCCAATATAAAATGAGCCAATCAGCTATTAGGCAAAACGAAAGAGATTTACATGTGGTGGTCCATAGTTCCGCTTATTCCCAACTAGCAGGACTGTTGAAAGGCGTCCCATCTGAAGGGCACCAAGCCAGAAAAGGCCACAGTCTTTCAATTGCCTCTCTTCCTTAGCGTTCAAATCCATTTCATCAACAAATGGTGCTGTTTAGCTAGTTAAGTCACTGAGGCCATCCCCAGCCAATTAAAATGTATTTATTTATTTGAATCAAGCCACACCATTTATATATCCAGAGCGGAACGCTGAATTTTGATAGAACAGTCATTTTTTATACAAGTCATTCTGGCATACCAATTAAAATGATAATTTGAGCAAGCAACTAAATCTTTATTTACATAGAGGAGAGCAGTATCCATCATTCTTTTCGCATAATTGAGATTCCAAAGTACTTATGTTAATGCTATAGCTCAACGGCTTCATACTCAGTTGAAAGGAAAATTGTGGCTGCACGCACTCCCTCTGCATCTCAATCTGAGTAGTGACGTTCAATATTTCTGACTTGGAGTGATTTGTTTGGAGGGCAGAGATTGCACCATATTGATTAAGTCCAAGCACAACTGCTGGTAATGATCTTCTAGGATGCAATAAATAGAAAGCTATATCATCAGCATAAAGTCCAATTTTCTGATGAGATTACTATCTGGTTGTCAGCTATAACTGCAACTGCCCCCCCTCCCCAGAAACTCTTCTGTTGTTAAAGAGAAGAAAATCAAAGGCAGAGAAAGATTCATTTCTAGAAACAAATAGCCACCCATTGATATTGGATTGCTTGAAGATTGGAAAATAGGTTTCAACTGTTTCACATAAACTTTAGCCAAACCGTAATAAAGGCACTATACTAGAAGGTAAGAAATCAAGATTTACCTCTCCTGAATACCTATGGCTTATTGTCATCTGCAGACAGCAACAAAAGATCTATGATGTTCTTTCGCTGAAAGTGTTGCGGTTAGTTCTCTTGATACAGCTGCCAATTTAAAACAGGACCACCTGAAATTTTTGTGCGCATAAAATCCATGAACATATTTAAACAATTTCCAAGGATCAAAACAAATATGATTCTTTCTGGATTGACTGAAGCAAAAGTCCTACCTGTAGGGGTTTTAGTTTATGTAATCTTAATGGATGAGATGTCAGGCGTAAGAAACCAGAAGCCAGGATAATGTTCAAAAGACTGCAAGTTTATTCCAATGCAATCTATACACAAGAATCTGATCTACTAACAGTCAATGAGAATTGAGCAGATGTGGTATTCGGCAGGTTCTGATCAGTTCTGGAGAACCGGTAGCAGAAATTTTGAGTAGTTCTGAGAACTGGTAAATACCACCTTTGACTGGCCCCATCCCCATCTATTCTCTGCCTCCTGAGTCCCAACTGATCAGGAGGGAATGTGAATTTTACAGTATCCTTCTGTCAAGGTACTGAGGACTTAATAGCTGCGGACTGATGAAAGATTGTAAGCTGCTGATGCAATGACTCTGATTCATTGCAGCTATGGTATAACCCTTTTAAGACTCTGATGGTGGGGTCCACACAAATCATTTACTGTTTTAAGAGGAGTCTTTATATAGGTGGTCATTAGAGAGGAGTGTCTCTCTCTCAGCATGTATTCAGTTCTCTCCTTGTACCTGTAGTGAATGGTAAGGGAATTTATCACCTGCATGTGTATGTCTGTATATAGTTGCATATAAACCAGTATTAAGGCACTGTATGCTGTGTTATTGCTCCTGGGTTTATCACATAATACTAGTCATGCTGCCAAAACTCTGATACCTTCCCCTGCCACGCCCACCAAGCTACACCCACCAAGCCATGCCAAGTCCACCAAGCCACGCCCACCGAACCAGTAGTAAAAAAATTTGAATCCTACCACTGGAATTGAGACCACATAAGAGTCAATGGACTTGAAGGAGGCCTGGATTTAGGTCTCTTTCCAGATTCCAGACTGATAATACATTTGATCCCACCCTGAGATAACCAAGTGCCACTTCCATTTTCAATACATATATAAAAACAACAACTGTGGATTTAAGAAACAGAAGGCAGGTTTTAAAAGGAGACGTTGCTGGAAATCTCACCCCATCCCTCATCTCATTTGAGCTAGAGCTTAGAACATTTCTTAGAGAGCAAATTTTTAAAAAATATTCACTTCCTCTACTTACCAACACAGTCATTCACTCCCTTCAATCTGGAAGAATCATAATGGGTAGACCTAGGAAACTCTTTAGTTAATTTCACTAACTCAAGGTTGCAAGAAAACTAACTAAAGAAAATGCTTGTCTGCTTTTTGGTCTGGACCAAAAAACTGCATTGTAGTTTAAGTCCAAAACAGAAGGGAGAATAGATATAATATTTATTACTCATTATAGTTATTAGAAATGTCTTCCTACTTTCCATGTAGCAAAGGGTCTCAAGGAGCAATAAAGTTTTATGTTTTATGATGCAATTAAAATTAATTAGATTTACATAAATCATAATTAATGAACTGTCCTATGACATGACTTTACAAATGCATTGTCTTACACAAATAGAGCAAGGAGAATATATGTGATTGAAGAAAACAACTACATGAAACACTTTACACCGGCTTTTGGGGCCTCAAAACGATACTGACTACCATTTTTACTCCCCAACTCTTCAGAAATATTTTCCAACTTACTGATCTATAATTGTCCTAATTGGAGCTGACCTCAAAACACTTGAGAATATAATCTGTGTCAGCAGGGCCTCCTTCTACTAACCAATGGGAAAATATAAAAATGATGCCCATTCCTCTCCCCTCTTCATTTGAAGAACTTTCCAAAATATTTCTAAATTTAGAAGGTAATTCCAATTTCAACCTGGGTATAATAAAGGACACTGATAAAAAGACGATCAAATAGGGTTGGAAAGAGTGTATAGAAATTTTGTACAGTAGGAATGTTTTGTGGCCCAGCAGAGGCTGGCTGAGCTGTTGGTGGAATCTGATAGTGATGAATGTTATGGGACTGCCCTGGAGGCTGTGGAAGACTCTGGAGGGTGTTTGGAGTCAGAGCAGGGACTAGAGAGTCCTGTTGGCCACCAGATGGCGTCTGAGCCAGGGAGCAGTGAGGAAGAACAGGGTAGGTTGTGCCTGACATACAGATGCGGAGGGCTGATAGGAGAAGGCAGCAGCTGTGGAAACAGGCTTGCAGAAGGAAATAGGACTGATTGGCCCCTTCCAGAGAGCTTATAGGTTGGGCGATGGGAGGGAAATTTTGCAGGAAACAACAGTTACCATCTCAGTTTAAAGTTTGAAGAATTCTGTGAATTCCATTACTCTTGTTTTTCATAGAGATTATTTGTCTGGGCTTCTAGCCAAGGGATGGTTTATCTCCCTGCTTAGTCATGGCAGACAGCCAAGCTGGTATCAGTGTAATATAGAGGCCGGGACAGCACAGAATGTCAATATCTAAGATACCTTAGAATATACTCTCTAGAGAGAGGAGCTGACATTGCAACGACACGTCATGCAATCTTGGAGTTCCAAGATTGCAGTCGATACTATCCCCCCAAAAATTAAAGCTAAATTAAATTTGAAAACAGAAGAGAACAAGTGGCGAAATTAGACAGTGTGTTATCCTTTTTTTAAAAAATTCTTTTACTGATGGAACTTTTGCAAATGTTTCCTCTTCTTTAAATTTTTCTTCTACTACTTTTTATATTATTTTTTTAATACCTTGGATTAAAATCTTTTTCCTTATTTTTATAATGCTGGATTGGATGGGTTTTTTTTTACTTCATTTAAGAATTTTGTTTTCTTTAAGCCTGGAATATAAAGAAAATATAGAAGGAATGCAAAGAGGGCTGTAATAACAGAGGAAAAGGAAGTAACTTGGAGGATGGAGGCTTGGAAAACTTGGAAATATTGTCTATTCTTTTTTCTCTTTGATCATTTCACTTTGCATTTCAAGGTTCCTCAGCTTGTTTACAGAGAGTGATAGTGAGAAGAGCATGGGTTGTTTATACAGGTGCTTTTCGGGAGCTTCATTGGCAGCTGGAGTGGAGTGAAAGCAAGTCTTGAAACATTATAAATTAACTTGCTTTAAATTTAATAAAAAGTTTTGAATGCCAGAATGGCAGCGTTTACGAGTTGGAAGAATGGCACAACATGAAAAAGAAACCTTAACATTGCAAAAGACTATGTTTGAAATTCAAAAATTATTAGAAGTAACAGAGAATTGAGAAGAGATTGGAGTACATAGATCCTAGAACAGCAAAATTTGACAGAAAAATTGAGGATGTTCATCAAATGAAGAAAGTGGAGGAAAACTGAAGGAAAAAATAAACAAAGAAACAAGAAAATTGTTGATACTGACAGTGAACTGAGCATGGTTGGAAACGGAAAGCATGGAATATGGAAAGGGGAGATATATGGACTGGAGCGCTACCCCAATCTCAAAGTACAGAAGAAGAAAAGAGAGAAGAATTGATGGAACTAAGGCGAGAAATTTTGTCAGAAGCACTAGTGATAACCAAAGATAAGCTGATCGAAGAAGCAGATGGATGGTTTCGAGCTTATAGAAGATATGCAATACGGAATAAGTTGCGAAGAGAAGTCCATACAAAACTTACTAAGGAAATAACCAGAATACTAATGCCACAAATGTCAAGAGACATAAGACTGCACTATTACTGGAAAGACAGAGGTTGATGTAATGAAAACTTACAATAAACAATTAAGTCAAATTTAGTTAAATATAGAGCATTATGTATAAAATGAAGTGATAATGGATACAGTTAAATAATTGATTGATAAAGATAATAATGTGTATATGTGTCTGTCTGTCTGTCTGTCTGTCTGTCTGTCTGTCTGTCTGTCTATCTCGATCCGTTCCAGTCTGGCTTCAGACTTGGCTGCAGCACAGAAACCGCTTTGGTCGCGTTGACCGATGATCTCTGGAGAGCCAGGGATGGAGGCCATGCCTCCATCCTAGTGCTCCTTGACCTCTCGGCGGCTTTCGATACCATCGACCATGGTATCCTTCTGCGACGACTGCGGGAGGTGGGGGTGGGAGGCGCTGTTTACAGTGGTTCTCCTCTTACCTCTCGGACAGGTCGCAGTCGGTGTTAGTTGGGGAGCAGAGATCGACCCCAAGGCCCCTAACGTGTGGGGTGCCTCAGGGTTCGGTCCTGTCCCCCCTTCTTTTCAACATCTACATGAAACCGCTGGGTGAGATCATTCGACGGCACGGGATAAAGTACCATCAATATGCGGACGATACTCAATTGTATCTGTCCGCCCCGTGCCAACTCAACGAAGCGATGGATGTGATGAGCCAGGGGCTGGATGCTGTTAAAGACTGGATGGGGGTCAACAAGCTTGTGCTCAATCCAGAAAAGACCGAGTGGCTGCTGTGTTTCCCTCCCAAGAATTGGCCAAGTACTCCATCTCTCAGGCTGGGGGGTCAAACTATACGCCCCTCAGACAGGGTTCGCAACTTGGGAGTCCTCCTGGACCCACAGCTGACCTTCGAACATCATTTGTCAGCTGTGACCAGGGGGGCATTTGCCCAGGTTCGCCTGGTACACCAGTTGCGTCCCTACCTGAACCGGGAGGCTCTCACAACAGTCACTCGTGCCCTTGTGACCTCTAGGCTGGAATACTGCAATGTGCTCTACATGGGGCTGCCCTTGAAGAGCATTCGGCGACTCCAGCTAGTCCAGAATGCGGCCGCGCGAGCGATAGTGGGTGCACCTCGGTTCACCCACGTAACACCTATCCTCCGCGAGCTGCGCTGGCTACCTGTTGATCTCCGGGTGCGCTTCAAGGTGCTACTTATCACCTATAAAGCCCTTCATGGTAGTGGTCCTGGGTACTTGAGAGACCGCCTACTGCCAATTACCTCCACCAGACCGATTAGATCGCATCGATTAGGCCTCCTCCGAACTCCATCTTCTAGCCAGTGCAAACTGGCAACTACCCGGAGGAGGGCCTTCTCGGTGGCTGCTCCGTCCCTTTGGAACGAACTCCCCGTGGAGATTCGGACCCTCACCACCCTCCAATCCTTCCGCGCTGCTGTAAAGATCTGGCTGTCCCGGCTGGCCTGGGGTTAAGATTATAGCCCCACTCGAATTGTGTGATTGTTGCATTTTTCTTTTTTAATATGCTGTATTGTTTATTGTTTGTTGTTTCCCCCTCCCTTTTGAATTGTGAGCCGCCCTGAGTCCCCCTAGGGAAAAGGGCAGCATACAAATAAAGGCAAAAGTAAAAAAAAGTAAAGTATCTATCTATCTATCTATCTATCTATCTATCTATCTATCTATCTATCTATCTATCTATCTTGTATTCAGGTCTTTTCCCATATAAGATTGAGATTGTCTTGGCAACGTTTCGGCGAGGTCTCACTTGCCATCT
The DNA here is from genome assembly GCF_051295495.1 of Thamnophis sirtalis. Classification (NCBI taxonomy): domain Eukaryota; kingdom Metazoa; phylum Chordata; class Lepidosauria; order Squamata; family Natricidae; genus Thamnophis; species Thamnophis sirtalis. The sequence goes on along the minus strand of NW_028261385.1, from coordinate 102,012,041 downwards.
TCAGGCTGGTGTTTTCAGCTTAAAACATGGCCAGAGCTGTCGTCTTTCTATAAATCTTGGTGGGGGTGTGTGGAGTACTGGCGTTGTTTCAGTATGTGGATTGATTGGATGTGTGGTTGTATCATGATTGGTAGATTGGTGCTTATTGATGCTGGCTGTGGGTCTGTTGTTGTTTTGTGTTGTAATGGCCTGGGTGGTGGGTGGGGCTCGTTTGTTTACCAGGACTGGTTTCCAGATGTCTAGTAGGTGGGAGGTATCATCAAGTTTATTCATGTTGTAGGGGTGTTTCTCTATTTCGATAGCTTCCATAACAATTCTCTTGTTGAAGTGTTCCATTTTGGAGATTACACTGGTTCCTTCAAAATTAATTTCATGTCCTGTAGCTTTAAGGTGCTGGAAAAGGGAGGAGGTTTTTCCTTTTTTTCTTACTGCGTTCTTGTGTACTGCGATGTGTGCATTTATTCTCCTGTTCGTTTGTCCTATGTATGTTGCAGGGCAGATTTTGCATGGTATTTCGTAGACTCCTTGGTTTTCTAGCTGGATTTTGTCTTTGGGGTTTCTTAAGATGTTGCCTATTTTTTGGTCAGTGTTGAAGGCTGTCTTGATATTGTGTTTGTGGAGAATGTTGCTGATTTAATCTGTGATGCCTTTGATGTAAGGGAGGAGGGCGATGCCGTTGTCCTGTTCTGTGTCTCAGTTTTTGGGGGGAGCCTCCCTTTGGATTAGGTTGGTAAATGTTTTTCTTTGGAATCCGTTGGAGATTAATACATTTGTGAAAGTGTGTAATTCAGTTTTCGGGTGGTCTTTGTCAGCTAGGCATTTTGTTCTGGAGATGAGGGTCTTGGCTACAGAGTTGATCTGTTCAGGGTGGTGATGGGATTGTGTGTTTAAGTAGCGTCCTAGTAGTGTCCTAGGGAGCCATTGGATTTTTTGTAGATTAGGAAGTCCAGAAAGGGAAGTTGGTTGTTTACTTCTATTTCCATACTGAATTATATTTTGGGGTGTAGGCTGTTGAGATGTGTGAGGAAGTTGTCCAGTTTTTCTTTCCTGTGTGGCCAAATCATGAAAGTGTCATCAAGATATCTAAGCCAGAGTTTGGGTTTGTGTTCATATTTATCTAAGGCGTTGGTTTCAAAATGTCCCATGTATAAGTTTGCGATGACGGGTGAGAGAAAGTTAATTTTGAAGGAACCAGTTTAATCTCCAAAACTGAACACTTCAACAAGAGAATAATTATGGAAGCTATCAAAATAGAGAAACAACCCCACAACATGAATAAACGTGATGATACCTCCCACCTACCAGTCATCTGGAAACCAGCCCTGGTAAACAAATGAGCCCCACCCACCACCCAGGCCGTTACAACACAAAACAACAATGGACCCACAGTCAGCACCAATCAGCACCAATCTACCAATCATGATACAGTCACACATCCAATCAATCCACTTACTGAAACAACGCCAGCACTCCACATATCCCCACCAAGATTTATAGAAAGACAGCAGCTCCGGCCAGAATACAACATACATACATACATACATACATACATACATACATACATACATACATACATACATTTATAGATATAGGTTTGATAAGAGAAAATTTCATATAAATTGCAAATGGTGACTACGAAAGGAGGTTTAGAAACTCTGTTATTAAATATGACCAATTTTTAATTAGAACATGTTATAGAGATGTAATATAATTAAGTCAAATTTAGTTAAATTTAAAGTATTATGTATAAAATGAAGTGATAATCGATACAGTTAAATAATTGATTGATAATGATAATAATGCATGTCTATCTATCTATCTATCTATCTATCTATCTATCTATCTATCTATCTGGTTCTCCTCTTACCTCTCGGACAGGTCGCAGTCGGTGTTGGTCGGAGGGCAGAGATCGACCCCTAGGCCCCTGAATTATGGGGTGCCGCAGGGTTCGGTCCTGTCCCCCCTCCTGTTTAATATCTACATGAAGCCACTGGGTGAGATAATTCGACGGCACGGGATAAAATACCATCAGTATGCGGACGATACGCAGCTGT